>NC_092163.1:68918585-69088585 GCF_045791955.1 Oncorhynchus clarkii lewisi
AGTTAGCATTGGCTAATGAAACTACCTCTAACATCCTTCATACTGGACACAGAGGCATTAAAATGGTATCCACGAGTTCATCTGACTCTGGGGAAGTAGATTAATTTCCAAAAGCCTGTAGTATCACTTTAAGTAATAATGTATTGTGTCTGTGTATATGCTGCCCCCATCAGGTGAAAACAAAGACCAGTGTAGAGAGTAAGAGCCAAACACTGCAGGGCCTTGCTTACCCACTGCAGGAGGATGCCAAACGGGTTCTACAACAACTTGCACAGAAACACATCAACTACATTCAGCTGGTGAGCCATATAGAAATGCCATTAGCCAACCAAATACAAACAAACGATTGATATCTCTGGCGACCACAATCTCAGCGATAATAGCCATGTATTCTGACCCAAGGCACACTGCCTGAGCCATATACAGTCATCTCAGTGGTAGCTGTGTAATATGTGTGTGTTGCAGAAGTTGGACACAGAGAAAGAAATTATAGAGCTGGTTCATTTCGAACCGACAGAGGCCCATGAGCTGCCTTGTAGGGTTCCACGGATACGCCCTGACACCTCTTCTACCCTCTATAAACACTCCCATGAAGGGGATTACTTGGAATCTGTGGGTCAGTCTCAGTCATTGATTTTCTGCCCTGATCATTCTACTCTCTCTCTCTCCCTTCATTCAATGAAATAAAAATACAATGGTGCACTATTATAATATCATAAATACTGAACAAAGAGTAGCAGGTCCAACCAACCTCTTTCACTTCCTCTCAGTGTTCATCTACTCCATGCCAGGTTACAGCTGTAGCATTAAAGAGCGGATGCTGTACTCCAGTTGTAAGGGTCGACTGCTGGATGAGGTGGAGAAAGATTACCATCTGGAGGTTGCCAAGAAGGTAATCAGCTGAAATTCAGATATTGCATACACAATGTGGTCTTTGTGTTTTTACAATATTGCTCTGTGCCTGAGTGGAAGTGCACATTTACTCCGTGGTATTATATTTACTCTGTGTTATTACTTTGTTGTTGTAGTTACTTTGTGTTATTGTATTTACTCTTTAATTGTATTCACACTGTGTTATTGTATTTACTCTGTTGCTACTCTGTGCTATTGTGTTTACTATGTGTTATTGTATTTACTCAGTGTTATTGTATTTACTCAATGTTATTGTATTTACTCAATGTTATTGTATTTACTATGTGTTATTACTGGGAATTATTGTATTTACTTTGTTGTTACCATGTTTACTGTGTTATATTTATTCTGTCTATTGTATTTACTGCATGTTATTGTATTTACTATGTTATTGTATTTACTCTGTATTATTACGGTTTTACTGTATGTTAATACTCTGCGTATTGTATTTACTCTGTATTATTAATCTGTGTTATTGTATTTACTCTGTATTATTACTCTGTGTTACTGTGTTTACTCTGTGTATTGTATTTACTGTGTGTTATTAATCTGCATATTGTATTTACTCTGTGTTATTGTATCAACTCTGTGTATTTACTCTGTGTTATTGTGTCTGTGTGCAGATGGAAATTGACAATGGGGATGAGTTGACAGAGGAGTTCCTGTATGATGTGGTTAATCCTAAGCAGCATGCCTTCCAGCAGGCCTTCGCCAAACCTTGTGGCCCAGCAGGGAAGAAAGGCAGTAAGCGCCTCATCAAGGGTCCAGCGGATGGGGAGGGCAGGCTGGAGAGTTAGAGAGAGGGAAAGAGCTTTGTCATCACCCCAGCCCAAGCCATCCCCAGCCCTGCCCTCAATCCTCATCCTCCTGTTGCCACGCCATCTGGCAGCTTGTTTGGCCACGAGGAAGGAAAAGGAGAAGAACATGGACAGATTTCTCCTGTCATTTTTATTTTTACCTCCCTTTGCTTGTCATTACTGTACATGCTATTCATGAACATCAACAATAGGATAAAACTAAGGAAATCAATGTTTTTCTCATTCTCTCTCTGTGTCACTCTTAAAAACCTTACACATACTGTTACGTTCCCCAGTTTCTGTGTTGTTGTGGGTTTGTATGTGTATGTGTATGTGTGTATTTCAGGAAATAGAATCCTGGATTCCTCAAGCAGCTGATTGGTCGGCCCCATCTCTGATTGGAGCTCTGACCCCTCCCTCTAATCAGGGGAAACAGCTGGCTCTTCAATTACCAATTCCTTCTCCAGCTTGATAAAAGTCAGTGTTCCTTTGTCAGAAAAATAGCTTATTTTTATGTCCTGTGTTGATTTGTTGTGGCAGTCTGTAAAAGTTTTGTGGATATTATTTTGTAGGCCCTCCTTCCGAGGTATGTGTATGCCAATAGGACTTAGTGTTTTTGGTTATTGAAATTGTTCACTAAGTAGTAGTAACTATTCTGTTTCATTTGTTCCGGGGGAGAAGGGGAACGCACCTTGGGAGTGTTTAGGCAAGAGGCCTGCGGGCACACATAACCCGTAGTATTTAATCTGTCTATGCACACTAGGTAATACCCCTGGTATTTTGGTTAGCGAGCCAGTTGGTGCTAAAGGTTAGGTAAGTAGTGGGAAGGTAGGAGATGGGACTCTTTAACTTACTTTCTTTGGTTCCGTCCAGCCCCTTTTCCCCCACCTTACCGTGTTCTAAGGAATAATCAATTCCCTGTGACGGTATTTTTCTCTGCCTCTGTCTTTCCCCACACCTACTATCACACTTTTTTCTTTTCACTCCACGGGGAGTTGAGATGTAGCAGGGTGTTGTGTTCCCTCCAAGGGAGGGAGGGACGGACGGACAGACAGACAGACCAATGGATGGTCTTACAGATGCCTCAGCCAAATTTCTCTATTGCAAATGTCACATAGATCTACAGAAGAAGCCTGTCCAGCTGATGTGTTGTCCATAGGTTTAAAAAATTCAGGTAACTTTCCCCAAATTCCAAGTTTTTTCCCCTGGAAATCCTGGTTAAAGGTTTCCTGGATTTCCTGCTTATTCCCTCGTGACTCCAGGAATCTTCCAACCAGTTTTTCTGGAAAACCAGGGCATTTGTGGAATGCCTGGACTTTTGCAACCCTAGTTATCCATACCTTGCCTGTTGTCACTAAATGTTTTGCATCAAACATGTTTGTAAAGACAGATGATAATGAGAGGAATTCTAAATGAAATGTAGATGTTTTTCAGTATGTTTTGTCTTTTTCTTATCACTGAAATGATAAGTAAAAAAAACAAACTGCATGGGACCGATGATGCATCATTACAAGAGAGCCTCTTGTGGCAGCTATTAAAGGACACGCAGAGGGGACAGGGAGGACACTTCTGACTAGACTACTGTAGGCTGCACCCCTGACTGGCCTGTTGAGGAAGCGAATGACCATGTTTTAACATAAGCACAGATTGTCAATATGCGCTGGCAGCCATGCATAAATACCACAGAGCTTAGAGCCTGTTAATTAAGATCTGCAAGGAATTCCTTCATTTAAATAGCGAGTAGCCCACATGCCTTTGAGAGCAGGTTAATTAAAACATCTGACACTTTTTACACATGTAGACTAACATAAGGTAAAGGCACCCCAAAAATCCATATCTATTGACATATTACACAACATTTCTTCAACAGTGTATTGTCATTTAATACTGGTCCCTTGATTAATTGAAACAGGTTTATTACTGCTGGTCAGAGACAAAAGCCTGTACAACCGTGTGTTTCCAGCCAGGTCAGCCCAGCTGGAAGACGAATTCAATAACCTTTCCAACAGTTTGTTTCAAAGCTTGCCTTACTCTACTGAACAAGTCTGTCACAAACAACGAGCCATTTGAGTGGCAAATTAATGTTAGGCCACCACACCAGACCTAACATCACATTTTGTGCATCAAAGCGGGGACCGAGAGACTGAAAAACATCTTCTATCTCAAGGCCATCAGACTGTTAAACACCCATCACCAGCATTGAGTGGCTGCTGCCAACATACTGACTCAACTCTAGCCACTTTAATAATGGAAACATTTATTACATCAATTTATCACTAGCCACTTTAAACAATGCCACTTTATATGTTTACATACCCTACATTACTCATCTCATATGTATATACTGTCCTCTATACCATCTACTGCACCTTGCCTATGCCATTAGGCCATCATTCATTCATATATGTTTATGTACATATTCTTATTCATTCCTTTACACTTGTGTATAAGGTAGTTGTTGTGAAATTGTTAGGTTAGATTACTTGTTAGATATGACTGCATGGTCAGAATTAGAAGCACAAGCATTTCGCTACACTCTGCATTAACATCTGCTAACCATGTGTATGTGACAAATAACATTTGATTTGATTTTGACATTTGTTTATAAGCAGGGGTAAAAGTAAGGCGGTATGGTCCAGGCAGAATAGTGTGGTACGCCATACCAGTTAAAAGTAAGTCTATCACAATTAAAACAACAAGCCCAAAAAACTGCAGGCTATTATACCATTATTTGACATTACTGCATATCAGCCGCATGAATAATTAGCGAATTGACTGGAAATCGGTTGGTATACGCTCCAAATTGAGTTGTGGTTTGAGGAGAACACTAACATGTTGCCAAGGCAGAGATGCGTGGCCGAAACGCCCGCGGACAAGACGGAGCTGAGTGGCCGAGACCGTGGCGCGCGTGGACATCCGTGGATGCATCAATTCAGCTACAAGTGTAGGCCTAATGACTTTGTCAATGGGTCAGTGTCGCTTAAGTTTTTTTCCAACAATAATTTCCAGATTAGATGGAGGTCATATTGTATTTCTGTCTCCCCTTTTCGTAGGCTAATTATATATGAACCAGACATCGTTTTTATTGATCTGTTTGTCAGTGTCAGCAGAGTAGGCTCCCATGTATATTTTATCATAGAAAAAAAGAGTGCGCGCACTTGGATATCCCGTACCCGTAAGAAATTAAATCTACTTTCACCCTCTGTTTATACGTATTTTCAGCTGACGAATGTCTATATTATTTGGAAAAACCCTATTCGTTCCGCATACCCATTATTCTAGTGACTCAATTCCCAGAATGTGTAAAGGGCTGGCTGCAGGTCTAGTGGGCGGAGATAATCGCACCGATTCTTGGAAAGTGATTAGGGGGAAGGTAGTGTTGAGGTCCGATTCCTGGCAGCAAGACCGAAAGACTGAATTACTATGATGAATTTAGACTCACCAGGAACGAGCTAAATTTGTATTTATTTTTACACTGGCATTCACAGTAACAGATTTCAAATAATAAAATTTGGACAGGCTCGGTGGCGGTGCGCATGACGTCAGAAGCTCCGGTGTACTGAACAGTTCTCAGAATAGAATCACAGAGTATAATTCTTGGAATTGGTTCATTTTAAAAGCCGAACCCACACACCCTCCCTCACATGCTAAGAACCCATTTTAGAGACAACACTCATCTGCTGCTCTGTATCCTATTTTTCTACATTTCACATTTATTTTAGTGCTTTTGAATTAGTTTATTCATTTTCGGATGCGTCTCTATTCACTGAACATTTGCGTGAGACATTAATTAGAATAAAATAATTACATTCCTTTGTATAGACCAGCTATATTTTCGTAAAAACCGCTGTGGAATTAGACTATTGTGGAATATTGAAGACTCACCATCATGATTCTTTGTGTTCAAGGGTAAGTTCACATTCTTTTGTCCCTGTTTGATGTGACATTTCATGCTTTGATGTTGATATTCAAAATCAAATGACAAAGACATTTAATTCAATAAAAATTCCAGGTCATTCTTAGAATTGAGAAATAATTCAATTACTGTCAATTCCAATATTTAAATTCCAAGAACTCAATTCCCAATTAAATATTATCACTAACAATTGCACAAATTCTGCTGTGCAGATAGCCTAGCTATACTGTAAATATAAATATACAAGTTGACATTTAAAACAAATCCTGGAATACATTTGATACTAGGTTCATTAATTCTAATAATATTAAATTCCAAATAAATTCCAAAAATGAAATGTTTTTACAATTCCAATTCAAACAGTCCAAACAGTTTAAATTCTAATCCAATTAAAAATCCATAACATGAAGATTGTTTAAATTCGAATTGAATTCAACAGATTTTCCTCTTCATGCGTGATTTCAAGAATTTTATTTACAATTTAAATTGGAATCGAATCCAACCCTGTTGTGAATTCATATATTATAATACTTCCATTTGAGGTCTTGTAAAGCCCCCCCCCCCCCCAACATAACATTAAGGCCAAGGGTGGACTGGCCATCTTGCATTTCAGACAAATGCCAGATGGGCTGGTCCATTTTCAGCCCATTGGGCCTGTCTAACTTGTTTTTTTTGTGTGCAAAATGACAATTACTTGACTAATAATGGGGGCCTCTGGAAAAAAATGGTCCGGTGAGGGGGCCTGAAGGGAAAAATTGTCCGGTGTGGGGGCCTGAAGGGAAAATTGTCCGGTGTGGGGGCCTGGAGGGAAAATTGTCTGGTGAGGGGGCCCGGAGGGGAAAAATTGTCCGGTGTGGGGGCCTGGAGGGGAAAAATTGCCCGGTGTGTTAGCAATGCCAGGGCAGATTTCTGGTTCAAGTCCGCCCCCTGATTAATTAGCCTATGACAATATTAGGACTTGTCCTTTAACAGGATAGTGGGTAATGTAATGAATGATTCACCTGGTTGTTCCCTACTGTCTCCTACACTTGTCCTGTGCTCATTGTTGTAGTCTCTTGTTTACAGCCCCAGACCACTGCTGTCTGGCAGCCCCACAGAGGGCCCTGTGGGCATGCGGACAAGGAGCATCTCCTCACCTCACTGCCTTCACAGCACCCCTCCACAGTGGGACCCCACGAATGATCTGCGCACCATCGCCAAAAACTTCTTCTACCTTGATACCTCAGGTAATGCAAATCGAATTTCCAAACTGTAAACTCCTCCCAACAGGCTCCCTGAAACCCTTTCATGGTTTTAATGTTTTTGGTAACAATAACTACTTGCGTTTCAGTTCGTCCAGTCGACTGCTTACTACAGGATTACTCAAATCTAAACCATTGAATAAGTTAATAAACTTTGACCTCTCACTCTTTGCAGGCTGGTACTGGGGAGCCATCACAGCAGGTCAGGCCCATGCAGCTCTCCAGGCAGCGTCAGAGGGGGCCTTTCTGATTCGAGACAGCAGCCATCCCCTGTACATGCTGACCCTGTCTGTTAGGACTGCCCGTGGCCCCACCAGTATACGCATCCAGTACAGTGGAGCCCGGTTTCTGCTAGACTCCAGCTCGCCAGCCCGACCCAGCCTTTTGTCCTTTCCTGATGTGCCTAGCATGGTGCAGTACTATGTAGGACCAACAAGGAAGGTACAGAAGGGCAAGGTGGAGGAGACTCATGGCGCACAGCCCGCCCAGAGGACAGTTCAGGAGAGCACAGTAGTGCTGAAGCTCAAGCGGGCCCTGCACAAGCCCCAGGCCTTCCCCTCCCTCCAGCACCTCACACGCCTCACCATCAACCGCAGCACAGGCTGTCCGGACCAGCTGCCACTGCCACGCCCACTGGTGCGCTACCTGCAGGACTACCCCTTCCATGTATGAGGGTCCTCAAGTGCTGAATTAAACAAAACAGTTCAACTAAACCTTGAGGAGCGCTGTCAGTAAGAGGTCCCTGGCAGCTGGAAACAACATCACTGCACTGGAAACTAATGGAGCCACATCAGACATACGGTTGGTCATGAGACCATGTTTGGGAAAGAACCTTCCAGAAAATGGTGCCTGGTTTTGGATTTCTCAGAGGGAAGTGTGGTTCTGTGTACCACCCCAATTCACAGAGGTGATTGACTGGAAAACACATGGTGCTAACTGTAGTGTATCCTCGTGCTATGAGGGGTAACATTTTCTTTCTGTTTCTGAGCAGTGAATTGCTTTTCAGTCACAGATGTAAATTGTTTAATTTTTTTTTTTAGTCAACGTTGTCATTTTTTACCGCCCCGACACTGTACATATCCCTTTTTTTATTAAAACAATATTAAATGAGTTATACTGCTCCTGTCTTCAATGTCCCGTTGTCTTTTGGTGGGTCAAATGCCACAACAAGCTTTATAGCCTACATCCACAGAAGAGAAAATGGGTTGCGTGGGCAGTGTGCCCAATCTCAGTTGTTATCTGAAGCGGTCTTTATAACATAAAGAGATTAAACCCCCTCGGGTATAAGTGTGTACACAGCAGAATCGACTAGGCAATATAGGCAGGATTCAATGTGCCTTTGTGTAAGAGTGAATCTGAGTCAGCAGCCTAGTCAGCGGGGAGGGAGAATCCCTTGATTCGTAGAACTACTGAATGCCTTCTGGGAGGGTAAAATTCTGAGAGGGAGGGTTCTAAGAAAAGCCTCTCAGTAATTACCTTCAGCCTACTACTCGCTCGGTCACTATCACCCTCCTTTATTGCCACACAAACACACATTAGCACCTACAACGTCCTCAGGTATAAATGAAGCCCATCTACGATATGTATACGTGCGTGTTTGTGAATTTCTACATTATTTGAGCTCAGTAGTGTGTACAGTACGTGGCAGATGGATGGTGGGTGTTGAGGCTGTAGCAGGCTGGTCTGAAGCCAGTGAAACAGGATCCATATCTCACACAGTCTCTCAGTCCTGGTCCTGATCTGTGTTGCACTCCTTTTTTTGAAGGATGCAGAAACGAGGCCTATAAGCGACAGAGAGAATATGACTCAGGCGTTCAATATGAATACATTTCTTGATCGAAGGTTTTGAAAATGTAGTTATTTAACAAAGATATAGCAGTCTGATTTACTCCTGACCTGTCAGTAATGTCACAATGCGTGTGCAAGTAGTGTAACTCTTCAACACTTTCCTCTACCCACTGCTGGATGAGCTGTGGATGACGTGGGTCTACTTCCAAGTATACACGACTGCAAGACAGGAAGAATGAAAACACAGTGAAGTGAAACTTCTCAAACCATTGAAAAACAGAGATTGAAGTAGTGAGACCTGCTTTACAATATATACAACAGAGTGACTAGACAGAAAGCTTCTTAGTGTGCGCCACAAAACGGTACATCTAAAATAATATTGGCCTACTGTGAATATTCCCTTAAAACAAACACTGTGGCCTGCAAAAACACTTCCAATACAGTTTGGAGCTCCAGAACTGACTTGAGTTTCACCATATGGATATGATGAGCGGTAAGGTCACTAGGAACAACGGGGGGAGGGAAATTATAGATAGCAATGATACATTCATATTGACAAAATTTCAAGCGTGTGATTATATGTTATGTTCTAGATGCAGAAAATACACCCAGTGCCTTACCCATGGTTGGATAAGAGCTTTGGAGCCAGAGTCAGAATGTGTCTCATCACCTGCATGCCATCTTTCCCCCCATCCAGAGCAGCATGGTCCTCAAACCTGAGGATGTCAGCACAGAACACTGTAGTTCATATACCTCCATTTGAACTCGAAGTGTGCATGCGTTTGTGTGTGCGTGCGACTGCTCGTCTCACCTGAGGATTTCAGGTTCAAGTGATATCATATCCTCTGAGAACAGGTACGGAGGGTTGCTGACCAAAACGGAGACTGGACTGCACATGCTCACAATTATGTCTGCATCTAGAACATAACATAAAATCACACACTTGAAATTGGTCAATATGAATGTAACATCTGTATGGCTTATCTTCCTTTACCGATGTTATAATATCCCTCCCCCAGCATTCCTATTGACCTTACCTCTCATCACATCCATATGGTGAACCTCAAGTCGGTCCTGGAACCCCAAACTGTAACATACAGCCAATCAGGTTGGCACATATTCACAAAACATGAATTAATGTCGCTAATTAAAATCAGCTAATCAAAGTAAAATTGGTATCCTGTGTTTTCATGATTACCTGTGTGAGTTCTCTCTTGTCAGATCCACAGCATCCTTGTTTTTATCTAAAGCAATCGCTCTGAGCTGAGAGAGAGAAACTCAAATATCAGTGTTGTTTGAGTGAAGGGGCTCAGGGAGAAAGTAAAAGAGGGGGAGAGCACACCTGTGGGAGGCTCTTAAGTAAACTGAGGGAGATAGCACCAGAGCCACAACCCACTTCCAGGCACCTGAAGCTGGTCTCCTCACTTAATCCAGTCCCCTGCTTCATCTGGAGATCTGTAAGCACTAGGCCAACCAGCTCCTGCACAGACAGACAGACGTGCAACCATAGCTTGACAGAAGATCATGTCTCTGCAATGGAAATTCTGGCGACAGTCACAGAATGAAATATTTAAATGCGCTCTTATCACAAGAGATTATGGTCCCTTGTGTTTCAAACAACTTGTTTTATAGTATGTGTAAGTGACTTACCTAGTTAAATAAAGGTTAAATAAAAAAGTGTACGTGTGTGTGTGTGTGTGTGTGTGTACTCTCCCGCACCTCTGTTTCAGGCCGGGGGATAAACACGGGAGGTCTCATCTTCAGTGTCAGATCTCTGAAGTCCCACTCTTCAATCACATACTGCACTGGCATTCTGAACACACAGCACATTTCACATGTTCACGCACTGTAGGCTACACTTTCCAATTAAATTCTTAGCTTTCAGAGACAGAAGAATAGGTCAAGTGCACCGTCACTGACTAGCACGTTAAGACTAAGCTTGTATGTACCTGGTGAGACGTCTGGAACAGAGCTCCCATGTCTGCTCTGTCTGTTCTTGTGTCAGGAATTCAGCCAGCCTGTCCTGTCCAATGCCCTCTAACTGCGAGGGGAAGAGGTTGAGGGTTAGATGATTCCTTCAGTGAGAGACTGATAGACCGAGAAGGATAAAAGGTGGAAAGGTGAACATGGAAATTATTTGCAAGGATCATATTTTGGGTTCAGAAACTCACTGTTTTAGCACCAAGCAAATGTGCAATGATGTACTGGCTGGAGAGATGTGGCTCTGAGACACCTCTTTGCTGGAAATGGTCTGTCCATAACTTGACAGCTTGCTCCACGGTGAGCCTGCTAGCTGTAGGTAAGGCTGGGACGCATTCAGCCACACACGGAGACGTGCACAGCCACTGGAGGAAGGGAGGGAGCGAGCGAGACAGCGATAGAGAGAATATTACGAGGCTTCATTCAATAATGAATTCCAGCTATGTTTATACTGTAAACAACGCACTTTCCTTGCAATCGACGTGAAACACTTTACAGGAAAGGCATCTTAATTTACCTTGTGTCCAATAAATCCGTCTTTAAGTGGTTTAAAGCAGTTATAAACCTCCTTCAATGGTCTTCGTAATCGTATCCACATGGTATTCCACTTTCTCTTGACAGAAGACCAACACGTGAAGCAGTTGACATAAAGAAGGTAAAAAAAAAATGTAGCTAATATGAAACTCCGAAATAATCGTTTGACTATATTAATGAATATTGTGTAAAACCAGCTGAATGTGGTCTAAGTAAGTTGACTGTACTAACTATTAAATACAAAATAACCAACCATTTCAATCATTCATTAGAGGTATTCACTTCCGGGCATCCTTCCTTTTTTCAGAATAATAGTGCATTAGATTAATTCATAAATCCTTCCAAAATAAAAGTGAACTGTATTATGTCGATCCATACAATTAGGATGAAGTTAAATTATATTTTTAAGAGGAAAATTGCAGTACATGCATCAAATTAATTCATACCTGATCTACATTTATTTAACATGTACTATAAAGATTTAATTTCCCAAATCTGACATCGATCGACTTGTTTGGCGTGTCCTGGAACGTACCCATCAGTAATGCGCAGTACGGGTAAATTATGTTCGGGAACTCCACCATGTTTCATCGATAGCGCAAGGTTGTTGTTAGCCATATAGCTAGCTAGCATACCACTTGTTCGATTGTATTTACGCTGTGGTATATTTTTTTGCATGACATTTAAACAGATCGGTCGTCAATTGTAAGGAAATACAAGAGGATCCAGTTGTATGTTTACACATTAGCCAGAGAGTTAAGTTAGCTAGAGATAGCTGGACTAGCTAGTTAGGGTAGACTGTCAACAACAACCCTTCCCTGCTCTGTCAGGAATTAGGAGTCATCATAGCTACTAGCTAGCTACAGTAACAAGAGAGTGATTTACAACCACTAGATACACAGCTACTGTAGGTCTTCAAAAATACGTATCTTCAATTGAGCATTCACATTGTCTGAGAACGGAGTAAGAGATTGACGCAGTTGGAGTTGCTTTCTTTCTTTATTATACTACCTGAAGTTTAAAGTCCTTTTTACAACGTCTTCATGGGGATGAGTCGAATAGAGTGTATATTTTTTAGTGAGTTTCACCCCACACTGGGACCAAAGATTACTTACCAGGTAGGTGTACAGTACAGTATATGTTTCGACAGTTTTTGCAACGAGTGTCAAGCTAACTTTCTAATCAAATCGCATTTTATTTGTCACATGCTTCGTATACAACCTGGCGGGTAGACTAATAGTGAACTGCTTACTTACGGGTCCTTTTCCACCAATGCAGAGCTAAAGATAAGATCAAAAATAGAAATAGTGACGCAGTGAATAACGGGTAAATATAACATGCTATATACAGTGGTGTAAAAATACTTTAATGTACTACCTAAGTAGTTTTTTTGTGGTATCTGTACTTTACTATTTATATTTTTGACAACTTTTACTTTGCTACATTCCTTGACAAAATAGTGTTCTTTTTACTCCAGACATTTTCCCGGACACCCAAAAGTACTCTCTACATTTTGAATGCTTAGCAGGACAGGAAAATGGTCCAATTCACACACGTATCAAGAAAACAACCCTGGTTATCCCTACAGCCCCTGGTCTGGTAAACTCACTAAACACAAATGCTTGGTTTGTAAATGATGTCTGAGTCTTGGAGGGTCCCCTAGCTAACGATAAATACGTTGTTTTTTTTAAACGGTGAAACGGTGTCCTCTGGTTTGCTTAATATAAGGAATTAGTAATTATTTATGCTTGTACTTTTAATACTTAAGTATATTTAAAACCAAAATCTTTTAGACTTTTACTCAAGTAGTATTTTACCGGGAAACTTTTACTTGAGTCATTTTCTATTAAGGTATCTTTACTTTTACTCAAGTATGACAATTGGGTATTTTTTCCACAACTGGCTATAAATAGGGTTTAGAAAATAACATGGCTATACAGGGAGTACAAGTACTAAGTCAATGTACAGAGGCACAAAGTAATTGAGGTACCTATGTACTGTACTGTACATACAATGCATTCGGAAAGTATTCAGAACACTTGACTTTTAACACATTTTGTTATGTTACAGCCTTATTCTATAATGGATTATTAACTGGGTGGTTCCAGCCCTGAATACTGATTGGCTGACAGCTGTGGTATATCAGACCGTATACCACGGGTGTGACACAACATTTATTTCTACTGCTCTAATCTAAGTAGGCAAGTCAGTTAAGAACAAATTCTTATTTACAATGACAGCCTACCAAAAGCAAAAGGCCTCCTGCGGGGACGGGGATTAAAACATGTATATATTCTCCCCCGATTTCTCAGTTTGGCCGGGCGGCCAGCATTAGGGAGAGTCTTGGTGGTTCCAAACTTCTTCCATTTAAGAATGATGGAGGCCAATGTGTTCTTGGGAACCTTCAATGCTGCAGAAATGTTTTGGTACCCTTCCCCAGATCTGTACCTCAACATGACCCTGTCTCGTAGCGCTATGTACAATTACTTCGACCTCATGGCTTGGATTTTACTCCGATATTTACCACAGGTGGACTCCAATCATGTTGTATAATCGTCTCAAGGATGATCAATGGAAACAGGATGCACTTGAGCTCAATTTCGAGTCTCATACCAAAGGGTCTCAATACTTATGTAAATAAGGTATCTGTTTTTTATTTTTAATACATTTGAAAACGTTTAGAAAAACCTGTTTTCGCTTTGTCGTTATGGGGTATTGTGTGTAGATGGATGAGTATTTTTTTTTATTGAATCCATTTTAGAATAAGGCTTTAACGTAACAAATGTGGAAAAAGTCAAGGGGTCTGAATACTTTCCGAATGCACTGTATAGGTAGGGGTAAAGTGACTATCAGCAGCTTATGTGGTAAGTGTGAGTGTGTGCGTTTCATCAGTTTGCGTGTGTGTGTTGGGGGTGTCAGTAAGTGTGTGTGGGTAGAGTCCAGTGTGTGCATAGTCAGGTAAATGCAAGTAGTCCGGGTAGCCCTTTGATTAGCTGTTCAGAAGTCTTATGGCTTGGGGGTAGAAGCTGTTCAGGGTCCAGTTGGTTCCAGACTTGGTGGATTGGTACCGCTTTCTGTGCGGTAGCAGCTAGAACAGTCTGTGGCTTGGGAGGCTGGAGTCTGACACTTTTTTGGGCCTTCCTCTGACATCGCCTGGTATAGAGGTCCTGGATGGCACGAAGCTCAGCCCCAGTAATGTACTGGGCCGTACTCACTACTCTGTAGTGCCTTGCGGTTGGATGCCAAACAGTTGCCATACTGGTGATGCAGTTCGTCAAGATGCTCTCGATGGTGCAGCTGTAGAACTTTTTGAGGATTTGAGGGCCCATGCCAAGTAATTTCAGTCTCCTGAGGGGGAAGTGGCGTTGTCGTGCCCTCTTCACAATTGTGTTGGTGTGTCTGGACCATGATAGATCCTTAGTGATGTGGACACCGAGGAACTTGAAGCTCTCGACCCGCTCCACTACAGCCCTGCCGATGTGGATGGGAGCGTGCTCGTCCCGTCCGTTTCCTGTAGTCCATGATCAGCTCCTTTGTCTTGCTGACATTAAGAGAGATGTTGTTCTCCTGGAACCACACTGACAGGTCTCTGACCTCCTCCCTATAAGCTGTCTCATTGTTGTCGGTAATCAGGACTACCACCGTCGTGTTGTCGGCAAACTTAGTGATGATGTTGGAGTTGTGCGTGGCCACGCAGTTGTGGGTGTACAGGAGGGGACTAAGCATGCACCTCTGAGGGGGCCCCTATGTTGAGGGTCAGCATGGCTGTGTTATTGCCTATCCTCACCACCTGGGGGTGGGCTGTCAGGAAGTCCAGGATCCAGTTTCAGAGGGAGGTGTTCAGTCCCAGAGTCCTTAGCTTAGTGATGAGCTTTGAGGGCACAATGGTGTTGAACACTGATCTGTAGTCAATGAACAGCATTCTCACATACTGTAGGTGTTCCTTTTGTCCAGGTGGGAGAGGGCAATAAAGATTGTGTCATCTGTGGATCTGTTGGGGCTGTGTTCTATCTTTTCCCATCTTTCTATTGTGTTCTATCCTCTCCAGGTTCCAGAGGAGTACATATCCCGGGAGCTCTTTGACACAGTACAGGTGTACATCATTACCAAACCAGAACTGCAGAACAAACTCATAACTGTGTACGTACACTTGGGAATTTACATTAGGATATTCTTATTCATGGTCCAATTTAACAACAGGTCTTATTTTTCTCTCCTCTTGTGTCTGTTACTTGAACTAAGTGAATAATTTATTTGGGCTGCAATTTTTTCCTTTCCTGTGGCGGTCCTCACAAGAACCAGTTTCATCATAGCGCTTGATGGCTTTTGAAACTGCACATTTTCCCGAATAGACTGACCTTCATGTCTTAAAGTAATGATGGACTGTCATTTCTCTTTGCTTATTTGAGCGGTTCTTGCCATAATATGGACATGTCTTTGACTGATGTAGAACGGCCATGGGGAAGAAGTTAATTGGTTGTCCGGTGTGCATCGAGCACAAGAAGTACAGCCGTAATGCTCTGCTCTTTAACCTGGGCCTTGTATGCGATGCAAGGACCAAGACCTGTGCCCTTGAGCCAATTGTCAAGAAGCTGTCAGGGTACCTCACAACGCTGGAGGTAAAAGGATCTCCCTGGAGGCTAGTGCTCTTTTTCAAAACATCACAAGATCTGAATGTCTTATGGGATATATAGGTCAAAGTGTTAATATTTCTCTTTATTTTGCAGCTGGAGAGTGGGTTCATATCGAACGAGGAGAGCAAACAGAAACTGCTACCTATTATGTCCACCTTGTTAGAGGAGCTAAATGCTACCGGAGCCTGTACCTTACCCATCGGTATGTGTGCATTTGTACACAGCAATGTGTCAGATAGTCTTTTCTCTTTCTCTCACACACCATTCGTTTCCTCCCTCTTATTTAGATGAGTCCAATACAATCAACCTGAAGTTGATTGAGCAGCGCAGGGACCCTCTGATCGTGCAGGAGTACGACGTGCCTGTCTTCACTCAGTGCAAAGACCACTTCATCAAATCCCAGTGGGATCTCACCACTCAACAGGTAGGTCTTTCTGCCACACCGACAGTGGCTCACACAGATAGACCCACGCCTCATCCTTACCAGAAGCGTACATACAGTGTGGCTGACATCCCATCAAGGGTTTCAGAGAAACGATGATTTGTCTATACAGTACCAGTCAAAAGTTTAGACACCTCATTCAAGGGTTTTTCTTTTGTACTATTAAAGCTGTCAACAAGGCAAAGGGTGGCTACTTTGAAGAATCTCAAATAGAAAATAGATTTAGATTTGTTTAACACTTTTTTTTTGGTTACTACATGATTCCATATGTGCTATTTCATAGTTTTGATATCTTCACTATTATTCTACAATGTAGAAAATAGTACAAATAAAGAAAAACCCTTGAATTAGTAGGTGTGTCCAAATTTTGGACCAGTACTGTGCAATGTCATCATGCACCTGTCTCAGATTAAAGCGCTGATGAAAAATATGTTAGAAATGTGTTGAATTCTGTTGTAGATCCTGGCCTACATTGATGGGTTCAGGCATATCCAGAAGATATCTGCAGAAGCGGATGTTGAACTTAATCTAGTCCGGATCGCCGTACAGAATTTACTGTGAGTGCTTTAAAACTGGTAATATGATGCAACAGATAATGAACCCATTGGAATGGATTCTAAGAGAACATTATTTATGATGAAACAACATTTCCCTTTGAAACCATGGAATGGATTCTAAGAGAACATTCTTTTTCTCAGGTATTATGGTGTTGTAACCTTGGTATCAATATTTCAGGTAATGAAACCCTCAGTAACAATACCTTCTTCTGAAATGTGGTGTGTGTGTGTGTGTGTGCAGTCCTGCTAACACACTGTATGTTGTGTCTCTCCAGTACTCCAATGTGTACTGCACAACCCCTACAGTCCAGAGCCTGATAGATGACAGGTCCATTCAGGAGGAGTGTCTCAACTATGTCACCAAGAAAGGTAACAGCCAGTTTGGAAAGTTGTAGTCAGAACAAGTTAGAATTTGTTACAGTGAGTGTATGATAAGTTCTGCTGTCTGTGTGCTTCAGGACAGAAGAGAGCCTGTTTAAGGGATGTGTTCCAGCTGTACTGTGGTCTGACTCCAGGCACCACAGTTCGTGATCTTTGCTCCCGCTACTCACAGCAGCTGCAGAGGGTAGATGAGAGGTGAGTTATTAAGCATCCATGTTGACTCATGATGTTTATGTGGTTGACATGGACCTCAATGTCCATATTGATTTATTTATTTGTCAGGGACCATGTACAACATGCCATTGCACCAGATTTAGCTAGATAGCTAATCCTCATCTACGTGGAGAAGTGTAGAGAATAGTGTTGTTGATATCATGTGATGCTCAACAGGAGGCTGATCCAGTATGGACTGATGAAGGCTCTCATTCGCCGTCTGCAGAAGTATCCTGTTAAGGTGACACGAGACGAGAGGAGCCGCCCACCACGCCTTTACACTGGTTGCCATAGTTACGACGAAATCTGCTGCAAGACGGGTAGGTTAAGGCGTTTATGATGACACATTACTGGTTTTATAGTGATGACGTGTTTAGGAAGATTAATAATTACAGAGGGCTGGATAAGTATTTTGAGAAATCGTTCTATACTCTGTAATCTCTCATGGCAGCGCCTTTCCCTGTATTTGCAGGAATGAGCTACAAAGAGCTGGACGAGCGCTTGGAGAATGACCCCAACATAATTGTGTGCTGGAAGTGATACCCTGGCTTAATCAGCAACCACACTCACTTTGATAGAGAAAGCCATCTCTCTAACAAAGACAGACAGACACAAGGTCCGATTGTACTGAAACAGAGGCCTCCTGCTCGTCTCTCATCTGACCCACACAACTGCCTGCTGTCCAGGAGACACAATGTGGATCAACCTCGGCCAAAGATGCCTTAGAAAAGTCAGTTTATCACTGTTGTTGTCTGTGGACTTCATCCGAAATGTTCTGGAAATTATCTGTGCATTCAAAGGCTGAGACATGTAGGAATTTATATACTACTAGTATGTCACCAATGTCACCTGTTATCATCCCCAGGTTTTTCCATCCAGACTTTGAATCAATCATTGTGGGATAGTTTCATTCAGAACAATGAATGGAATCATTTAAAAAGACCACAAAAATGAGGAATGTGGCAGGTAGCCTAGCGGTTGAGAGCGTTGTGCCAGTTCAGAGAAGATTCGCTAGTTCAAACTCTTGCGCCGACTAGGTTAAAAATCTGTTGATGTTCCCTTGAGCAAGGCACTTAACCCTAATTGCTCCTGTAAGTCGCTCTGGATAAGAACATCAGCTAAATGACTCAAATTGCTTATTAATGTACCAAAAAATGATAATACCAACTCCTTGCAATAATAAAGATGCGTTGTTGATTTGAATGACCCATTGTCTGACTGTGTTTATCTTGCTCACTTCACCTACAGAGCCTTCAGAAAGTATTTATACCCCTCAACTTATTCCACGTTGTATTACAGCCTGAATTCAAAATGGATTGAATTGGTTTTGTTTCTCACCCATCTACAGTGCCTTGCGAAAGTATTCGGCCCCCTTGAACTTTGCGACCTTTTGCCACATTTCAGGCTTCAAACATAAAGATATAAAACTGTATTTTTTTGTGAAGAATCAACAAGTGGGAAACAATCATGAAGTGGAACGACATTTATTGGATATTTCAAACTTTTTTAACAAATCAAAAACTGAAAAATTGGGCGTGCAAAATTATTCAGCCCCTTTACTTTCAGTGCAGCAAACTCTCTCCAGAAGTTCAGTGAGGATCTCTGAATGATCCAATGTTGACCTAAATGACTAATGATGATAAATACAATCCACCTGTGTGTAATCAAGTCTCCGTATAAATGCACCTGCACTGTGATAGTCTCAGAGGTCCGTTAAAAGCGCAGAGAGCATCATGAAGAACAAGGAACACACCAGGCAGGTCCGAGATACTGTTGTGAAGAAGTTTAAAGCCGGATTTGGATACAAAAAGATTTCCCAAGCTTTAAACATCCCAAGGAGCACTGTGCAAGCGATAATATTGAAGTGGAAGGAGTATCAGACCACTGCAAATCTACCAAGACCTGGCCGTCCCTCTAAACTTTCAGCTCATACAAGGAGAAGACTGATCAGAGATGCAGCCAAGAGGCCCATGATCACTCTGGATGAACTGCAGAGATCTACAGCTGAGGTGGGAGACTCTGTCCATAGGACAACAATCAGCCGTATATTGCACAAATCTGGCCTTTATGGAAGAGTGGCAAGAAGAAAGCCATTTCTTAAAGATATCCATAAAAAGTGTTGTTTAAAGTTTGCCACAAGCCACCTGGGAGACACACCAAACATGTGGAAGAAGGTGCTCTGGTCAGATGAAACCAAAATTGAACTTTTTGGCAACAATGCAAAACGTTATGTTTGGCGTAAAAGCAACACAGCTCATCACCATGAACACACCATCCCCACTGTCAAACATGGTGGTGGCAGCATCATGGTTTGGGCCTGCTTTTCTTCAGCAGGGACAGGGAAGATGGTTAAAATTGATGGGAAGATGGATGGAGTCAAATACAGGACCATTCTGGAAGAAAACCTGATGGAGTCTGCAAAAGACCTGAGACTGGGATGGAGATTTGTCTTCCAACAAGACAATGATCCAAAACATAAAGCAAAATCTACAATGGAATGGTTCAAAAATAAACATATCCAGGTGTTAGAATGGCCAAGTCAAAGTTCAAACCTGAATCCAATCGAGAATCTGTGTAAAGAACTGAAAACTGCTGTTCACAAATGCTCTCCATCCAACCTCACTGAGCTCGAGCTGTTTTGCAAGGAGGAATGGAAAAAAATTTCAGTCTCTCGATGTGCAAAACTGATAGAGACATACCCCAAGCGACTTACAGCTGTAATCGCAGCAAAAGGTGGCGCTACAAAGTATTAACTTAAGGGGGCTGAATAATTTTGCACGCCCAATTTTTCAGTTTTTGATTTGTTAAAAAAGTTTGAAATATCCAATAAATGTCGTTCCACTTCATGATTGTGTCCCACTTGTTGTTGATTCTTCACACAAAAATACAGTTTTATATATTTATGTTTGAAGCCTGAAATGTGGCAAAAGGTCGCAAAGTTCAAGGGGGCGGAATACTTTCGCAAGGCACTGTACATGCTGTTTTTTCAATAAATTTGCTAACATTTCCAAAAGCATGTTTCACTCACGTTATGATGCTCATAACCCCATAATGTGAGTGAAAACATGTTTTTAGAAATGTTAGCTAACTTATTGAAAATTAAATGCAGAAATACAGTCTTTAATTTACAGAAGTATTCACACCCCTGATCTCAATACATGTTAGAATCACCTTTGGCAGTCATCACAGCTGTGTCTTTCTGGTTAAGTCTCTACGAGCTTTGCACACTTAGATTGTAGAATATTTGCACATGCTTAAAATAATTCTTCAAGCTCTGTCAAGTTGGTTGTTGATCATTGCTAGACAGCCATTTTCAAGTATTGCCATAGGTTTTCAAGCCAATTTAAGTCAAAACTGTAACTAGGCCACTCAGGAACATTCAATGTCGTCTTGGTAAGCAACTCCAGTGTATATTTGGCCTTGTGTTTTGTGTTATTTTTCTGCGGAAAGGTGAATTTGTCTCCCAGTGTCTGTTGGAAAGCAGACTGAACCAAGTATTCCTCTAGGATTTTTTTTTTTTTTATCCTAAAAAAGACTATACTCATAACATGATGCAGCCACCACTATGCTTGAAAATATGAAGTGGATACTCAGTAATGTGTTGTGATGGATTTGCCCCAAACATAACACTTTGTATTCAAGACAAAGTTAATTTCTTTGGCACATTTTTTGCAGTTCTACTTTTGTGCCTTGTTGAAAACAGGATGCATGTTTTGGAATATGTTTATTCTGTACAGGCTTCCTTTTTACTCTGTCAATTAGTTTACTATTTTTGAATAACTACAATGCTGTTGATGCATCCTCAGTTTTCTCCTATCACAGCCATTAAACTTTGTAACGGTTTAAAAGTCACCATTGGCCTCATGGTGAAATCCCTGAGTGGTTTCCCTCCTCTCCGGAGTTAGGAAGGACGCCTGTATCTTTGTAGTGACTGCGTTCATTGATACACCATCCAAAGAGTAATGAATAACTTCATCATGCTCAAAGGAATATTCAATGTCTGCTTTTTTCATATGACCCATTTATCAATAGGTGCCCTTTTTTGCGAGGCATTGGAAAACCTCTCTGGTCTTTGTGGTTGAATCTGTTCACTGCTCGACAGATAATTGTACATGTGGGGTACAGAGATGAGGTAGTCATTCAAAAATCATGTTGAACACTATTATTCAGTCCATGTGACTTGTTAAGCAAATGTTTAGTCTTGAACTTATTTAGGCTAGCCATAACAAAGGGTTTGAAGACATTTCAGCTTTTCATTTTGTATTAATTTGTAAAAAAATTTAAAAACATATTTCCACGTTGACATAATGGGGTATTGTGTGTAGGCCAGTGACACAAAACTCAATATATTCCATTTAAAATTCAGGCTGTAAAACAACAAAATGTGCAAAAAAGTCAAGGTGTGTGAATATTGTAATGGGATCATCAACTAGCGCATGGTTGGGGGGCCAGAACATGATTACAAATAACTTGTAGACTGCAAATTGACCGCAAGAAGCCCAAACAGATATAATATTTGACAAAACATGCATGGGAAGACTTGGGAACAGATTTCCTAAATTAAAATGACTTGTAGCTGATTTCCTGGTGTTTTTACAGTTTTTTAGGTCCAACAATGAAAATTCGAAAGAAATGTTTTTTTTACTTGGGGTGTGGGGTGGGGTGTGGGGGGGTATAAAACTATTTGGCCTGCGGACCAGGGCTTAAAGGTACAGTATTCTCAGCCAGTACTGGCGCTTCTGACAAGAGTGGCCTCTGAATCCTAACTATCAAAACTATAGCTCAGGAAGAATGTCTGTTCAGATCATTGTCCTTCAAAATCTTTTCTTATCTCCCCTCCGATTAGAAGACAGATGAGGTATCCAGGCTTTGCTTTGACTGGTGTTTTCTCTTACTATTATTTACATGATTGTGTCTCCTTCCTGAACATACGTGAGGATATAATTATGAGCTCTGAGAACTGTGCAGGATAGTATAGGTGGTCTATCAGACAGACCACAATGCAGACAATAAAAGTCTAACTCAAACTGAAACTTATTTTCTGTGTAGCTGTGGTTTCCTGACAGAGGTTAAGAGACCAGCTGGCCAACCTGGTGGAGCTCCAGCGCTTCCTCAGTCACCTCACTGTCACAGACCCTGCCCCTGCAAAGAAAGACCTAATCTTGGAACACACACACACACACACACACACACACACACGCCAGGGTTTCCGTTAGACGCCTTTTGCCTATAAAATAAATTAAAAGCCGTTTAAGTGAAGTTGTAGCTGAGGGGCTGCATATTATACATCCCGATTTCACACTTCAGCACCAGTCTCTCACTCCTTGCACGCTGCCTTATGTGCATCAAATCACATTTTATTGGTCACATACACATATTTAGCAGATGTTATTGAGGATGTTGCGAAATGCTTGTTCCTAGCTCCAACAGTGCAGTAGTATCTAATATCTAGTATCAGCATGCATCTGCTGCTGAGCAGAGAGAGAGGAGAGAAAGTTAAAGGAAAGTTAGAGAGTATGCCTACAGTGAAAGGCCTACCAGAGGAATGCCCTTTGAATGGAGAACTTTTAATATTGTAGTGGACAAAGATGAGAAGAAAGTAGGTACGACCAAATGCAGGCTACTGTGCAACTCGCAATTTTGAAAAAAATTCATATACAGTGCCTTGCGAAAGTATTCGGCCCCCTTGAACTTTGCGACCTTTTGCCACATTTCAGGCTTCAAACATAAAGATATAAAACTGTATTTTTTTGTGAAGAATCAACAACAAGTGGGACACAATCATGAAGTGGAACGACATTTATTGGATATTTCAAAAAATTTTAACAAATCACAAACTGAAAAATTGGGCGTGTTTGTTCGTATACTGTTCTTTGTATGACATTTTAATATTTGATAATTAACCAATGATATTAGGCCACTTTTGGCCATGATTACAGACACCTGTGTCTTTTGACACTATATAAACGAGTCATCCCGCAGTGTTTGTGTTTATACCCTGATGAAGACAGCTTGACTGTCGAAACGTTGGTAATTCAATTTTTGCATCTGAGCTCCTAGAGTGTGCGGCTCTCTTTTATTTTCAAGTTATCTACTCCGCTAGCCAGCACCTCGCCTAAATAGGTGTGCGTTTATTTTTCTTCTAGGAAGTTTACATACACCTTATCCAAAAACATTTAAACTCAGTTTTTCACAATTCCTAACATTTAATTCAAGTAAAAATCCCCTGTCTTAGGTACGTTAGGATCACCACTTTAATTTTAAGAATGTGAAATGTCAGAATAATAGTAGAAAGTGATTTATTTCAGCTTTTATTTCTTTCATCACATTCAACTTGTCGTGTTTGGAGGACAAAGAATGCTGAGTTGCATCCAAAGAACACCATACCTACTGTGAAGCATGGGGGTGGAAACATCATGCTTTGGGGCTGTTTTTCTGCAAAGGGACCAGGACGACTGATCCGTGTAAAGGAAAGAATGAATGGGGCCATGTATCGTGAGATTTTGAGTGAAAACCTCCTTCCATCAGCAAGGGCATTGAAGATGAAACGTGGCTGGGTCTTTCAGCATGACAATGATCCCAAACACACCGCCCGGTCAACGAAGGAGTGGCTTCGTAAGAAGCATTTCAAGGTCCTGGAGTGGCCTAGCCAGTCTCCAGATCTCAACCCCATAGAAAATCATTGGAGGGAGTTGAAAGTCTGTGTTGCCCAGCAACAGCCCCAAAACATCACTGCTCTAAATCAAATCAAATCAATCAAATCAAATTTTATTTGTCACATACACATGGTTAGCAGATGTTAATGCGAGTGTAGCGAAATGCTTGTGCTTCTAGTTCCGACAATGCAGTAATAACCAACAAGTAATCTAACTAACAATTCCAAAACTACTGTCTTGTACACAGTGTGAGGGGATAAAGAATATGTACATAAGGATATATGAATGAGTGATGGTACAGAGCAGCATAGGCAGATACAGTAGATTGTATCGAGTACAGTATATACATATGAGATGAGTATGTAAACAAAGTGGCATAGTTAAAGTGGCTAGTGATACATGTATTACATAAGGATACAGTCGATGATATAGAGTACAGTATATACGTATGCCTATGAGATGAATAATGTAGGGTAAGTAACATTATATAAGGTAGCATTGTTTAAAGTGGCTAGTGATATATTTACATCATTTCCCATCAATCCCATTATTAAAGTGGCTGGAGTTGAGTCAGTGTCAGTGTGTTGGCAGCAGCCACTCAATGTTAGTGGTGGCTGTTTAACAGTCTGATAGCCTTGAGATAGAAGCTGTTTTTCAGTCTCTCGGTCCCAGCTTTGATGCACCTGTACTGACCTCGCCTTCTGGATGATAGCGGGGTGAACAGGCAGTTGACAGTGGCTCGGGTGGTTGATGTCCTTGATGATCTTTATGGCCTTCCTGTGACATCGGGTGGTGTAGGTGTCCTGGAGGGCAGGTAGTTTGCCTCCGGTGATGCGTTGTGCAGACCTCACTACCCTCTGGAGAGCCTTACGGTTGAGGGCGGAGCAGTTGCCGTACCAGGCGGTGATACAGCCCGCCAGGATGCTCTCGATTGTGCATCTGTAGAAGTTTGTGAGTGCTTTTGGTGACAAGCCGAATTTCTTCAGCCTCCTGAGGTTGAAGAGGCGCTGCTGCGCCTTCTTCACAATGCTGTCTGTGTGAGTGGACCAATTCAGTTTGTCTGTGATGTGTATGCCGAGGAACTTAAAACTTGCTACCCTCTCCACTACTGTTCCATCAATGTGGATAGGGGGGTGTTCCCTCTGCTGTTTCCTGAAGTCCACAATCATCTCCTTAGTTTTGTTGACGTTGAGTGTGAGGTTATTTTCCTGACACCACACTCCGAGGGCCCTCACCTCCTCCCTGTAGGCCGTCTCGTCGTTGTTGGTAATCAAGCCTACCACTGTTGTGTCGTCCGCAAACTTGATGATTGAGTTGGAGGCGTGC
Organism: Oncorhynchus clarkii lewisi; assembly: GCF_045791955.1. Taxonomy (NCBI): domain Eukaryota; kingdom Metazoa; phylum Chordata; class Actinopteri; order Salmoniformes; family Salmonidae; genus Oncorhynchus; species Oncorhynchus clarkii. The sequence goes on from NC_092163.1 coordinate 68,943,963, forward strand.
GTGGCCACGCAGTCGTGGGTGAACAGGGAGTACAGGAGAGGGCTCAGAACGCACCCTTGTGGGGCCCCAGTGTTGAGGATCAGCGGGGAGGAGATGTTGTTGCCTACCCTCACCACCTGGGGGCGGCCCGTCAGGAAGTCCAGTACCCAGTTGCACAGGGCGGGGTCGAGACCCAGGGTCTCGAGCTTGATGACGAGCTTGGAGGGTACTATGGTGTTGAATGCCGAGCTGTAGTCAATGAACAGCATTCTCACATAGGTATTCCTCTTGTCCAGATGGGTTAGGGCAGTGTGCAGTGTGGTTGAGATTGCATCGTCTGTGGACCTATTTGGGCGGTAAGCAAATTGGAGTGGGTCTAGGGTGTCAGGTAGGGTGGAGGTGATATGGTCCTTGACTAGTCTCTCAAAGCACTTCATGATGACGGAAGTGAGTGCTACGGGGCGGTAGTCGTTTAGCTCAGTTACCTTAGCTTTCTTGGGAACAGGAACAATGGTGGCCCTCTTGAAGCATGTGGGAACAGCAGACTGGTATAGGGATTGATTGAATATGTCCGTAAACACACCGGCCAGCTGGTCTGCGCATGCTCTGAGGGCGCGGCTGGGGATGCCGTCTGGGCCTGCAGCCTTGCGAGGGTTAACACGTTTAAATGTCTTACTCACCTCGGCTGCAGTGAAGGAGAGACCGCAAGTTTTCGTTGCAGGCCGTGTCAGTGGCACTGTATTGTCCTCAAAGCGGGCAAAAAAGTTATTTAGTCTGCCTGGGAGCAGGACATCCTGGTCCGTGACTGGGCTGGATTTCTTCCTGTAGTCCGTGATTGACTGTAGACCCTGCCACATGCCTCTTGTGTCTGAGCCGTTGAATTGAGATTCTACTTTGTCTCTGTACTGACGCTTAGCTTGTTTGATAGCCTTGCGGAGGGAATAGCTGCACTGTTTGTATTCGGTCATGTTACCAGACACCTTGCCCTGATTAAAAGCAGTGGTTCGCGCTTTCAGTTTCACACGAATGCTGCCATCAATCCATGGTTTCTGGTTAGGGAATGTTTTAATCGTTGCTATGGGAACGACATCTTCAACGCACGTTCTAATGAACTCGCACACCGAATCAGTGTATTCGTCAATGTTGTTGTCTGACGCAATACGAAACATGTCCCAGTCCACGTGATGGAAGCAGTCTTGGAGTGTGGAGTCAGCTTGGTCGGACCAGCGTTGGACAGACCTCAGCGTGGGAGCCTCTTGTTTTAGTTTCTGTCTGTAGGCAGGGATCAACAAAATGGAGTCGTGGTCAGCTTTTCCGAAAGGGGGGCGGGGCAGGGCCTTATATGCGTCGCGGAAGTTAGAGTAACAATGATCCAAGGTCTTTCCACCCCTGGTTGCGCAATCGATATGCTGATAAAATTTGGGGAGTCTTGTTTTCAGATTAGCCTTGTTAAAATCCCCAGCTACAATGAATGCAGCCTCCGGATAAATGGTTTCCAGTTTGCAAAGAGTCAAATAAAGTTCATTCAGGAGATCTGCATGGAGGAATGGGCCAAAATACCAGCAACAGTGTGTGAAAACCTTGTGAAGACTTACAGAAATGTTTGACCTCTGTCATTGCCAACAAAGGGTATATAACAAAGTATTGAGATAAACTTTTGTTATTGACCAAATACTTATTTTCCACCATAATTTGCAAATAAATTCATAAAAAATCCTACAATGTGATTTTCTGGATTTTTTTTCTCATTTTGTCTGTCATAGTTGAAGTGTACCTATGATGACAATTACAGGCCTCTCTCATTTTTTAAGTAGGAGAACTTGCACAATTGGTGGCTGACTAAATACTTTTTTGCCTCACTGTATTCTTTACTATCTATTGCATCTTAGCCGCTCTGTCACTGCTCATCCATAAATTGTATACTTTATATTCTCATCCCATTCCTTTACTAGATTGTGTGTATTAGGTTTTGTTGTGGAATTTGTTAGATATTAGGTTTGTTGTGAAATTGTTAGATACTGCTGCACCGTCGGATCTAGAAGCATTTCGCTACACTCACAATAACATCTACTAACCATGTGTATGTGACCAATAAAATGTGATTTTACTTTATTTGTCTTACAATTAAACATCTTACTCTTACTTGTCGATCCTAGAGATATGGAACAAAATTATGTGGGACAATATGTGTGGAAGGCCATTGCCAAGTATCAAGTGAAGGAAACATTCAACTCCTCTGAGAAGGACCTGAGACAACAAGCACTCAGGTAATACTGAGTCTGGTGACATTAGTAAAGGAACGGAATGAGACCAAAATCCACAAGGGAGAATGAAACCTTGGAGGGGATTCAAGACCTGCCATTGTGCATATCTGTTACAATCTATTCTCTGCTTGCATAGGAATCATCTCTGCTAGGTTGGCCCAGACCTATAACCTGGATGTGATGGAAAGTTTGATCCCTGAGAAGCCTATGTGTGGGGAGGAGGCTTCCAAGAGACACTCCGTTACCAGGGAGAATGGTACTGCCAGAGGTAAGACTGTTCACACTGTAGCACTACAGGGAAATGTTTCTACTTGAATAAATATCAAACGAATGGTGCTGCTACTTTTCTCTAAATCTGTTACTAGACTTGCAAAGAATGTGTTGATATATTACAAGAGATTGTACTCAAAAGACCATGAAAAAACATTACACCCCATGTGTTCAAGAGGTTCTACTGTGTAGCCCAAAGCAGCTGAATGAGATTATATGTCAGGGGTGTCAAACTCATCTTCAACAAGGTCTGGAGGGCCACACTGAAAATTGGTTGTATTTCCTTGCCGTCAAAATTAGCAAAAGATAGACCCTCTATCCAGTGTTTTTTTGATACTCTGACTGTCTAGCTTTCATTTTGGTTATTGTTAACGAGCTGGACACGTTCATGACTGTATAAATGTAAGTCCATTACATTTTTACACAGTTTTGATTTGGTTTTAGTCATTTGAAAGTATATTGAGTTTATATTGAGTTTTATGTTTTACTCAGACCACCTGCGGGCCAGATTGCGGGCCATAAGTTTGACACCCGTGTTCTAAGTGTTGCTGCTCTGTGTTTGTAGGGAATGCCAGGTGAAGCACTGGGCCAAACACAAGGCGGCCTGCCAACTGATGACTGAAGCCACAGAAAAGCTCTAGAAGGACTTGACCATAACTCCCGAAGAGAGAAAGGTGGACATCAGCAATATATTGGACTGAATTTTTTATTTCACCTTTATTTAACCAGGTAGGCAAGTTGAGAACAAGTTCTCATTTACAATTGCGACCTGGCCAAGATAAAGCAAAGCAGTTTGACACATACAACGACACAGAGTTACACATGGAGTAAAACAAACATACAGTCAATAATACAGTATAAACAAGTCCATATACGATGTGAGCAAATTAGGTGAGATAAGGGAGATAAGGGAGGTAAAGGCAAAAAAAAGTGTGATGGGAGAGAGAAGAGAGGTCTTATGTGGTGACAAGTCAATGGAAAGATATTCGCCTATATGCAATTTGGGATGGGATTTGAATGCAATTGTTATGGTTTTGGACTGTTAATGTTAATCTTTTGAGGTTTGTCTGTCTCAATTAAATTCCGACTTCTAGATTGTATTAATGCAAACGTTGACGGCTCCCGGGTGGCGCAACGATCTAATGCACTGCTTGTCAGTGCTTGAGGAGTCACCACAGACACCCTGGTTCGAATCCAGGCTGTTTCACAACCGGCCGTGATTGGGAGTCCCAAAGGGTGGCACACAATTGGCTCAGCGTCATCCAGGTTTGGCCGGTGTGGGCCATCTTTGTATATAAGAATTTGTTTTTAATTGACTTGCCTAGTTAAATAAAGGTAAAACATTAATTAAATATATATATATCAAGCAGAGTTGATATCCCTTTGATCTCAGACGTGATATATCCCTTTGATCTCAGACTGAGTGGAACTCACAGGTTGAACCTGGGAAGGAGCACAACTCAAGACTTGCTAATTAAATTGTAATAATGGGCTCCTCATTAGCTTGTCATCTTACAAGTTGTTTAGCACATTTTTTTGACAATTCTAACAATTAAATAAGCCTATGCGTCTGTCATAGATGTGAAATAGAAAAATGTTTTACAAGAAACTCCAAAGTTTGTGGCCTCATGTTTTGACTCATCATCATGGTCAGTCATCCTGGGATCAGAATCTGCCCATTGTTCAGGTAACTGCACGGTATCCATTTCACTGGGTAGTATTTCAAAGTAACTTTACCCACTTGATTGTTTAGACTCTGCACGTCTTGAACAGTAAAAAAGGGTGTGCCTGTGAAGTTCACAAGTTAACTGACAAACATATAACATATACTGTCAATGGATGATTAGTAAATTATTATCCTTAACGTAGTTTTTATTTGAATGTCACTAATAAAATAGCATACAGATACACAGATACACAGTGTTCAATGGCGATGGAGGGCTGGGGGATTTACACACACACACACACACATCTTCCGCGCCCGCTCTACTGTTCAAGACTCAGAAGCACACATTCCGGATGTCAAGAACAGTAGTCTGCTCTTCACTTTCTCGTCTTTCTCTCATTTTCTTGTCTTGTTATTGCGTCACATGTTGGGGTGTCCGAATAGGGTGATGGGGTCGTTATAAAGTAAACGCGCTGCTGATAATCTCGATTTTTTTTTCGAATTGGGGTATTTCCGTTAAGTAGCCAATAATACATTGTTTCCAGACCAGACGCGAAACTGCCCACCTCTGCTCCGTTATTCGTAATAACTTATATGGAAACTTGGTACGATAGAAGAACATCAGGGGCGAGGCATCGGCCGCTGCGGGGTGGATCCCGGATTTGGTAAATTGTTAAACTTTCAAAACAAGTCTATAGCAAATTTTATGAATTATGTGAAATAGGCTCGAGTCGGTCCCTTGCTTCTTGTGTTTCTAGGCTACCCCCTCCTCCCTCATACATCTTCATCTGTGACGCTAAACGGCTGCATGTAGGCCTGATTTACAATTATTATTCACGACATGTTTGAAGCAGAATGTTGGCGATTTATTCGATTATATAATCTGACATTTGATCGTATGCAAATTAATATAACTAGTTATCTTGGTATTTAATAATAGACGGCAACGTGTTCCGTTATTAAAACAATAAAGAACAGGACAATTATAAAATAGCCTTAAAACGCTATTTTTTTATTATTATTGCCGATTAGACCACTTTATTGATGCAGCAAATGGCAAATTATATTAAAGTACTAACACAGATCATTTTATGTCGAGGAACAATGACTTCATTCATACTCAGTAGGCTATTTTATTTAGTTCAAGACGTGGTTTCTATAGTAAGGGAAGCATAGCTGTATGGGAAGTTCTCCCCACATTTGAAGGCTAGCAACAATGTACTACTGTAGGCCAATGTCCTGTCCATGAGTTGGTGCTTCATGATTGGTGATGTTGGATTGTGTATTATTGTTTTTAGTCACAGGTGTGATGATTGCCTATGAGTGAAGAAGGAACTGAAGCTGTGACTAACAGAATGTCTTGGGGTGAGTTCATTGAGCTCCGTGAGTTGAGGCTGCATGACAATGACCGGATAGAGCTGACCTGCTGCGAGGTGCCTCGCTCACCACCTCGCCTGGAGCGGGCCAATGCCCTGCGGATCAGCCCAGGGAAGGTCCCAGAGCTGCTCAGCCGGGTGGGCATCATCCGACTGCTGGGGGATAGCCTGGACCCACGGCTCACAGATGAGAGGGGAGAGGGACATGACTTCCAGCCCTGCAGCCATGCCCAGCCCACCTGGTGTGACCTGTGTGGAGACTTCATCTGGGGACTGTACAAACAGAGCCTGCGCTGTGCCAGTGAGTCTGCCTTCTGCTGCTGCACAGGATTGACTTGACTTGCATGATAATGATTAGGATTGTATGTCTGCATACATGTATGTCACAGGCGGTGGCACCTTAATTGGGGAGGACGGGCTCATAGTAATGGCTGGAACGGAATGAATGGAATGGTATCAAACACATGGTTTCCATGGAGTGAATTAAATGGTGGTTGATACCATTTAATTCACTCCAATCCAGACATTATTATGAGCAGTCCTCCCCTCAGCAGCCTCCTGTGTTATGTAGGCCTATGTGCGTGAGTGTTATAGGGTTTAACTATGGCTAGCCTATGAGAATGTGTTTCAGGTTATCCCACTTCTGACACCAATATAATGAAACGGGCAAGGAGTGTGGCGCGAACCCTTGACCCTCTAGTCCGTAGACATAGAAAGCATGGTAAAGAGGCAGAGTTGATTTCCGCCCGTGCAAACCAGGGTCCTACAGTATTATATAGCCTGTTTGTGTGTGCATAGGATATACTGTATGTGTTTGTTTATGTATATGCTAGGCCATATAGCTTTAAGTCATTGTTTCTCAGATGGACTAAATGGGCTTTTTGTAAGATGGGCTCTATTCACAGGACTCAGTATTCATTAAGCCTGAACAGGCTTTAATGAGGAGTTTCTGCAAAGAGGGACATTACCGTTCCCAGCAGCGACGAACCAGCTGAGAACCAAACCGCTCGCTAAAACCCTGTTTTAGCTCTGGAGTACTTGGAAAACTCCCAAATTCAGTCAGCTGTTGGCGGCAGTCTATTCCTCAGGGCATTAAGATGGATCTAGTGGGTTTTTTTTATGTCTGTGTAGGTGCATGCATAATCTTCAAAGTTTACACTATGAACTTCCTTTCCTCTGGCTGAAACCGGTTATGTTATGTGTGGCCATTACATGTGTGGAGAGAGAATTGAGAAGTGTAGCCTGTGTCTGAAGTGTATGGGGAATATACTGGTAACATCTCATGAATACACCTGTTTATGTATGGGGAATATACTGGTAAAATCTCATGACAACACATGTTTATTTGTCAAATAATCCCTCTACTGTCTAGCAATACTTGTCTGATCATGTCCTGTTTGATTAGTTAGTGACCAAATTGAAGTAATATTTTTTAGTCTGTGACTAGTTCTGTCAAACGTGTAATGACTCCATGTGGCCAGTGGAGGACAGCAGATAAATTAGAATCTCAAAATGTCCCAAAACTGGAGGGAATTGATGTCCTAAATTGAGTAAATGGAAGTTTCCGTGCCAGTGCTCAACACTTCTTTTCATAGCTGACATTTCCTTACATCTGTGGAGAAGGCACAAATTTGATTAATCACTTATCTTTTCTCACAGATTGCGGATTCACATGTCACTATCGATGTCGACCTCTCATCCAATTAGATTGCAGTTTGGATCGTGGCTCCACAGTTGAACAAACATGTGCTGTAGAGACTGATACAAATGTGGTAAGAACCTCAAGATCTGATGTATGCGTGTCATTTCATTTGTTTTCTCTACTCAACCTCTCATTCACCGGCCATGTCGTGTGTCATGACCACCACCTATCCACTATTCAGGCCATACTCTTTGTGGTGACATGGTGTCTGCACACTCTCTGTAATCAATCACCCTAGTCTTCTTTTCTTTCTATTCATTTTTCTTTCTATTCCATGATCCCCCTGTGTCAGGTCCTTTCAGTTCAGGTCCTCTCTCTCACAATTCCCTTTGGCTACAGTACCCTATCTATGGGCATCAATCATTTATATGTATTTTATTTGTATTTTTTAATTAACCTTTATTTAACTAGGCAAGTCAGTTAAGAACAAATTATTATTTACAATGACGGCCTACCCCGGCCAAACCCGGACGACGCTGGGCCAATTTTGCACCGCCCTATGGGACTCCCAATCACGGCCGGTTGTGATACAGCCTGGAATCGAACCAGGGTCTGCAGTGCCTTAGATTGCTGCACCACTCGGGAGCTAGTCTTATCTGATATATTTATTTTTCTCTAAAGTGGTGTTCTCTGTAGAATCCTAGGCCTACATGTCATGCAATTGTCATGTTATGTGAATCCCCTATGCTCTGCTATCATCTGAATCCTCACATGATTTTCATCGTCTCACGTCGCATTTATTATTGTCAGACAGGAAAAGGGGGGGAGGGGTATGATGTCATGGGAGTTCTAATTTTCCCTCAGCGCCCAATCATGGCCGTTTGCGCTGGTTTTGTGTATTTTCTAATCTCAACTGCCTGGGTGGGGCCTCCGCCGTCCGGGGAGAGAGATGGAAAGGCGGGGGCTGGTCCCGCATCCTGTTCTCTGCTCGTCTTGAGAAACCGAAACGTGGCCAGATTGAACAGGAAACCGACAAAAACGTGCTTTAGAACGTTGTTGAAGTTTATAGGGAGATACTAACTATACTAGCAGTCTGAATACGCTACACACTATCTGTGAATCTCAAGTTGCTGTAGTTACTACATGTTTATTACAGCGGGATACATTTTAAGATATAAATTGTTTTATTAAACGGGAAACTACGCCTATTAGTGCTCCAATCAAAGCAGAATTAGATACAATTTGAGAAATTGTAGCGAAGTCTAATCGCAATATCGTTCCAGAGTCTAACGTTACATTGCAACATTTTGATCATGCAAGACGCGGTCAGTGGTTCGGATAAGAGCCCATCCTTCGGGAAGACGTGGGGCAGCTCCACCAGTAGCGGATACTGCAGTGGGGACTCGGATTCTGAGTTCGAGCAGTACTTTACTGCTCGCACATCATTCATTTGCAAATCCAAGAAAGAGAAGGTAAGAATGATAATTTTATCAGGCAGACAGGACTATGTCAATTGCCTACCAAGCTGTTTCCATTTAGAATATTTCTGTTTAATTAATTTTTTTATTTTCACCTTTATTTAACTAGGAAAGTTCTTATTTACAATGACGGGTTACCCCGGCCAAACCCAAACGACACTGGGCCAATTGTGTGCCGCCCTGTGGGACTCCCAATCACGGCCGATTGTGAGACAGCCTGGAATTGAACCCAGGTCTGTAGTGATGCCTCTAGCACTGAGATGCAGTGCCTTAGACCGCTGCATTATTCACTAATAGCGTGATTGCTGTAGTACCCCGAGTAACTCTACCATGGCTCCTTTAAAAAAAATTATAATTGGGATCTGCTGTACCTCTCATATAAAACACGTGTAAAACATTTCACTACAGACCCGTGTTCAATCCCAGGCTGTGTCACAGCCGGCCGCGACCAGGAGACCCATGAGCCGGCGGACAATTGGCCCAGCGCCGTCCGGGTTAGGGGAGGGTTTGCCTGGCTGGGATGTCCTTGTCCCATTGCGCTCTAGCGACTCCTTGTGGCGGGCCGGGCACATGCACGCTGACTTCGGTTGCCAGCTGTACTGTGTTTCCTCCGACACATTGGTGCTGCTGGCTTCCGGGTTAAGCAAGCAGTTTGGCTTGCTTAACATCTATATTACAATGATGACTCTTACACCCTGATGCTGAGAACCACTCACAAATTAATGTTAAGTGACGCACCCATGATACTGTACCTCTAGTTAAGTTTCGGAACACAAACACACTAGTCATGTATCCTACTGTTCAGTGTTCTACTCTCACATCTGAACAAACATTACACTTACAAAGCTTGCACACACAAGTCTGCATACAAGCCTGCACACATATTTCCGCAGGGTTTGAATGAGTAATGGCAAAATATAATCATGTCTGATTAACTAATATTTCCACATCATCTTGAATGTTATTATACAGAGTACAGTACAAAGTGATAACGTCACCGTGAACATTAGTGACTCCTTAGTAGAATGAGTTGGCTCTCATTTTGTGATTGCCTATTTAATAATTAACTGTAGGACATTAACTCAGCAGCCTTTCAATCTGCATTAGGATGTAGGTTATTGATCTGGTTTATTGATCTTTTTTTCACAGCTTGACATTGCTTTATGTAGTTTTGTGCGCCATGAATTCTGGGCAGCTGTGGCCATTCATTTCTCCAATGTGTAAACATCAGCTAACTCTCCGCATTAGGAACATGATTAGTGGGATAAACAACACAAGAGCAATATAGTTTTGAATGGCACCATTCCTAAAGAGTTATTTATTTGTCCCTGTGATTTTCCTACTGATTTAGTTATTTTTCTTGCGATTTTGCCCCAGAGGAGAACTCATGTTGGGTACTGATGGTAGCACGAGCCATGGAGATTAATGGCTATTGATCTATGGATCATCCCTCCCCCCTCCACGAAAAACAGCTACTGTTGGTCCCCTAATTCAGTGTTTCCCAATCCTGGTCCCCAAGTGCCTCCAACAATACAGAGTTTTGTTGTAGCCTTTGACAAACACACCTCACTCAGCTAATTGAGGGTTTGATGATTAGTTGACAAGTTGAATCAGGTGTGCTTGTCCAGAGTTACAGTAAAAATGTGTACTGTTGGGGGTACCTGAGGACTAGGGTTGGGAAATACTGCCCTAATTGATGCGCCTACGTTTTGTGCATCATATGTCCTGAATAACATCCTCACACAGGAAGCAAGAACGCACCACTAGACACCGGAAGTGCACACATGTGGTGGATACCGTGTGTCCATACCAGACATCTCAAGCGGGCGGGGGATATTTTTTTTTACATGAACACAGCATTAAAGAATGCAGCTCAAAGCCGTTGCAGACATTACAAACAGCTGCACGTTCCCCCATGGTGCCTCCCTCTTCAGAGATAGGAGTTCAGGAACTAGGATTGGTCAGCACTGACATCATTGTGCTCCACTACTTCCCTATTGTAAGCTATGGCTACGTTGACACTTGACAGGAAGTTTGGAATCTGATGCAACCGGTGGTCATTTGTGAAGGAAGGAGTGGAGCTTACAGGAAGTTAGCACTGTGAAGCATAGGTTGCTATTTAGCACATTTACCAACTCTTCATTATACAGCAGCAACAAGTCCTGAAAAAGCAGTAATGCTGTTTCTCATTCAATACCATTTTGACTTACACCAGTCTAGTGCCTCCTTCCTCTCAGCTACTGCGGGAAAAAAACCCAGCTTGTCCACCTCTGGGAATTTTCATTGGGCTGATTTTCTTAACTAAATGTTTAGTTCAATTGGTCGATATGTCGTGCCTCCTTAACTGTCCCTCTAATCAATTTGAGTTTTTTTCAATATGAAATGTTGTGGGGTGTTAGTTTGCCCCCATTAGGCCCACATAACACATTTCTTACAGGCATCATTTTAGATGCAACACATTTAAACTTGGCTTAAAGTGGTAGAACACAAAAGACTCCCAAGATAACCCTTTTTGTCTTTAGGAAGATGAGAGAGAAAGCAAAATGGAAAGAGGGCTTTTACGGCTGCTTCGACAATTAAAGTGTAGCCAATAAATGGCTTATTGAAATATTGACTCCCTTTTCTCTCTCTCTGGTCAGGATGAGCAGGTCAAATGTGGGAAGCAGCAGGAGCTGTCAGGCACAGACATCCAGCAGAAGGTGAAGGAGTACAATGCTCAAATCAACAGCAACCTCTTTATGAACCTGGTGAGTACTAACAAGTTGCCCTTATACCATTGTAGTAACATTGTAATAAATCTAGTATACCATTGTAGTAACATTGTAATAAATCTAGTATACCATTGTAGTAACATTGTAATAAATCGAGTAATTCAGTAATTGCTCAGTTACAATACTGCAGAATTACCCCAACAATGTAATGTCTACTATGCAATAACATGTTGATAATGTGTGTTAATGTTACATTTTATGCCAACATTTCTTCATTCTCTTCAACAGAACAAAGATGGCTCCTTCACTGGCTTCATAAAGGTCCAGTTCAAGCTGGTACGACCTGTGTCAGTTCCCCCACCAAGAAAGGGTACTGCAACACAGGATGGTGCGGGCAAGAAGAATGGGGGAGTAAAACGTTGCACCTCTTTCTACCTGCCCAAGGATACATCTAAACACCTACACATCAGCTCCCGGACATGCGCTCGTGAGGTCATCGAAGCCTTGCTAAAGAAGTTCACTGTGGTGGACAACCCTGGAAAGTTTGCTCTGTTTGAGCGCACCGAGCGTCATGACCAAGGTAAGCCTACCTCTGTGACCGGTTTTGTGGCAGCACATGTCTGTTCTTTGTTCTGCATTGACATCACATACAGTAGATAAATACAACGAGGTGCAATACAGTTGATTAATTATATTGTCCTCCTGTATTTCTCGCAGTGTTCCTACGTAAGCTGTCTGATGACGAGCGTCCACTCGAACTGCGTCTGTGTGCTGGACCCAATGAGAAAGCCCTCAGTTTGGTATTGAAAGAGAATGAGACTGGAGAGGTCAACGTGAGTATTGAGCATGCATTGGGCATTCATTCTCAAACCAACATGGCCATTTCACATTGTGCAGCATACACTAATGCTCTGTCTCCCTCCTTTCTCTGTCCAGTGGGATGCCTTCTCTATGCCAGAGCTCAAGAACTTTGTCCGCATGTTACAGCGTGAGGAGGAGGAGCATGTCAAGCAGATTTTGCAGCGCTACGCTCTGGCCCGCACCAGAATGCAGGAGGCCCAAGCTGCTGCTTCCATCCCTGGTGGTTCCTCCGCTAGTGGTTCTACCCCTGGCTGAGAAACATGTCGCCTATGGGACAACCTGCACCTCTGACTGACAACCATCACAAGATGACCAGTCATCACTGCATCCAAAGATCCCAGAGAACACAAGTGGACACCTCCCTCAAAGGAGGAGAGTGAAAGAACGAATGAGAGCGAGAGGGCGCATGAGAGCAAGAGGGCAAGCGCGTGTGAATGTGAGAGCTATCAGAAGTGCCGTACAGCTGGAGAGAGTCTGTTGATAATGAGAGTTGAGAAACAGTATATGAAACTGTGGCTGATGAGAGACTGGCTTTGTCCAGTACTGCCTCTCATTATGGGGGCGCCATTTCACTATCCTGGGTGAGCTACCTGGTTCGTAGTGTTTATCACATTATTCTTGCTGGCAGTAGGGTCCATAGATTATATCATTTATAGCTTTGGGGTAACGATCAAAGATAATTTTGAGACACCTGAGTGGGGTAAGCCATATCAAAAAGCTGTTTAACTCCCTTAATGCCAAGCAATAAGAGGGTAGCCAACCTACTAGCTAAGACAAATGTTGAACATATTCAGGTGCTGTCTGCCTCAGTATCTCCAGACCCAAATGCTAGTCAGAATAACAAGCAATGGACATTATGGGCCAGGTAGGTACCCCCAGGTTTCCATTTGACCCCAATGTCTGCCACATACCTCTTGCACATCCGTACTGTGATGGATGTTACTCTTTTTGCTGTCCCTTTATGAAACTGAGTGGGAGTGCCCCATGTGTTGGGTGCACTGTGAATGTCAATTGAGAGAACAATCCCCAGGTTGATTTAAATGATAGGGGAATCTCATCCTCGAAACACTTTGAACTGGAAGCTGATGATTTTTATGGAATGTTTGTTTGTTTGTATATCTTTTCATGTTCTTTATGAGATTTTAAACCTAAAACAACAGAATAATAGAGTTGAGAATTAAATTCCTATTATCAGTACATGTCTATATTGCTTGAAATAATACCTTGACTGTCAATTATTCAAAAAAAAAATGTTTTTACATGTCCAGTGTCAATATATTTTTTACAAAACAATAATAAATTAGCACTGTTCACATAAGATATCCTTCACAAAGGTGTGGTGTCTCTTGGTGATGGGGGTATTCCATTGGGATGATATTCGTTTACTAAATAATGCTATCCTCACTTGGCAGTTATGGCTAGTTGCGAGTATATGGTTTGCGGTCCAAATACTTAAAAGACACACTCTCTTCCACTTACCCTCGCCTTATGCCCTTGGGGGATACTCCGTCGCCATCTTGGCGGGTGGTCCAAATGATTAGCCAAGCAAGGGAAGTTTGCAACGTAAGGCCCCCAGGCATCGTTTTCATTGAATTTTGCGAGTGTATAATTATGTTAATTCCGGGGTCTGAAACTCCCCATAATTCAATTCGCGACGATTGTACATCCGCTAAAAAAAGTCAGCGAAAACTTAAAAACAACATCAATGGAGAAGGCAACATATAAGTGTAAGTAAAAACGAATGCAAATAAGTTTGAAATTGTGCTACTAATGCACATGACGGCACAAACACGTCTCGTTAAAAGCAAATATGTTTGGTTATCTTTTGAAAATTGCAGATAAAAACATTTCCCTTCCTCAGAAGTTCCAGCTAGGCAGGCTAACGTTAGTTAGCTAGCTATCATACAGTAGGCGTATATTAATAATGATATATTTAATATAAGTAGACACGCAATCATAATTGACTGTTGCGCATATAAAGCACCCACAAGTACCTGTGGCTGAAAACACAATCATCGCGGGATGAACTGCCTCCTTTTTAATTTATTTATTTTATTAACAACAAATTAATACAGGAAGTATATGTGGGAACACAAGTATATATACATAATATACAATGGACAATAGGGCTAGGGGGTACAATATCACATTATACAAGGATCTTAAGGGACATACATACTCATTATTCTAACAGCTTTTTGTTAGTAGAGTATTTAATTGTCTTAAAATACAGTTCAATTTATTTTTGTAAGGTTAGAATATGTGTTTTTTTGTTTGTAAATGTACATTTGTCAATATGAAATTTGGCCAAAAGAATAATGAAATTAATTACATAAATGTTTCAGCTTATTTCTATCGTAGGTAAAGAATTCAAGCAGTACATCTCTCCACAATATTGTAAGATCTTCATAAATGTGTTAAATTATAAATCTACTGATGTCTTGCCACAGTTTTCTTACATGAATACAATGCCAAAAAAGATGCAACACAATTCCTGCCTCCCTTGCCCTGCAAATGTCTACTTGTCAAACGTCATGAAACGTCATCAAAAGTGTCCACTTAATTTGAAAACTGAGGGGATAGGGTGTGTCTTAAGTGTTTGGACTGCAAACTTTGACAAAGATAATGTTACTATTATTTCCTTGTGATGGTGTACAGAGTTAGTAAAGGATATTGTGCAAACATCTACCTACATCCTCTCTGTACTGGCTAGAGGTACATTGTTTATGTCACTCATGCGCAAGCTCAGCTGACCAACAGTGCGGTTCTTTCGATCGTTTAGACCATACGTATGGCGTGATTGTTTTTTGAGATCTGTACTAGCTAGCCAGCCATTTTAGCTATTTAACAACAACAGTGTATTTGATCAACACTACCTTACTCCAAGGACGAATAGAAGTCACAGCTAAAATAATGAATATGTTACTGTAAGTGCTGTCACCATAATACACCGCTAGCTAACGTCAGCTTACCTTGCTAATTGTTAAGTTACTAGGCTAGCGTAGCAAACAGCCGCTGAGATAGTTATCTAGCTTTGGTTGATGCAGTTTAAAAGCTTAATTAATTTACTCTATTAAGATAACTTAGTTTGCTATCAACTGTAATTTGAACAGTGTTACGTTAGCTAGCCATCTTGGCCAAGCTGGCCAACGTCGTTCGCTAACTACTATAACTAGCTAATGTTAAGTTGACCGTTTGAATGCCAACTAGTTAGCAAGCTAACCTAGGTATTTAACTTGCTAGCTAACTATTGTTTGGCCTATGTGGTAACATCAGGCTAGCTAACGCAACAGCTTGTGTGTTTTATCAGCAGTGCCTATGGCATAACTGTTCTTGTTTTCAGATCCAAACCAGGAGACAACTGACTGTCTGTACAGCTCATATACTCGTTGCCTAGGGGGTTTCACAGGGGATAATGTCCCATCACTGAAGATGGGAGGCAGTGGGTCCAAGGTGAAAGGTGCTTGGCCATTTGCTGGTTCAGGAGCTGGAGGTGATTCAGGCAGTGAGGGGCAAGAAGACCAGTCTTTGACCCGCCTCAAAGGGACCAGAAAAGCAACCCCATTTATTTTCACAAGGAGGAGGTAATGTTTGCTAAATGCAATATGTAGCCTATATGATATGTGATCCTTAGTGAAATGCTTTCCAATACCTGATTATTATTTTTTTTGTGTGTGTGTGTGTGTGTGTGTGTGTGTGTGTGTGTGTGTGTGTGTGTGTGTGTGTGTGTGTGTGTGTGTGTGTGTGTGTGTGTGTGTGTGTGTTTTGATAGCTCTCTTTACTATGATGAGGATGGGGACCTGGCTCATGAGTTCTATGAAGAGACTTTGGTGACAAAAAATGGCCGGAAGAGGTCCAAGCTGAAGAGGATTCAGAAGAACCTCATACCTCAGGTACGCTGATTGGATGATCACTTGAGAGTCCCAGACTCTGTTTTGGAAAGGTTCCCAGTTACCCATGGTTCTTGTTCTTGTTTATAATTACTCTTGTGGGTATTGTTATCTTTTTGTAGGGAATTGTGAAGCTGAACCATCCCCGGATCCATGTAGATTTTCCTGTCATCCTCTGTGAGGTGTGAATCACATTGGGCTGGTCTAATGTGGAAAAGATGTCAGTCAAAGGCTGCCCCACACTACAACTGCTCCATCTTGAACGCTGGTGTTCCTCTGAGAAGATGGATGAGATGTCTGACTACAGCTGTGGACAGACCACTGAAGCTATGTTGCGGAGAGAAAGGGGAGGCGGATAGATGTTTTGGTGAAAGATAGAGGATAGAGTAAAAGTACTGCCTTTTGTGACATGTAGAGAAGTGTATGTGTGGGAGAGAAAGGTAGCTCAAGATAAGGGAAGGTTTATGAATTCCCACAGTACATGTTGACCATTTTCAATTTGATCATATCTATGTCTGCCCCTGTGATTGGAGCCAAGACCTGCACTAGTGAACTTTTAATGTAAATAAAAAAAATATCTGTCTGAGTTGGAAATACTTGAATAAATGGTTTACCAGGCTAAAAGACTGAGGCATCCCCTGTTTTTATGAAGTCCACATATGGTTCAGAGTTTTGTTCCATAACAATGTGGTCACAATATCGATGGTTTTGTATTCTGCAATTTAAAGACTGATTGGCTCAATTTACTAGTCCTTCTCTTTCTCGTTATCATAGTCCTGGGAAGCTGTTGGTGAATATTTTTTTTCTCTGCTGTATTTAAGTTTAGGCACCAGGGGGCAGTGCTCTGGTACAGGTGGGTCTCATCATAGGTTTGATTCTGTAACGTTTTTGGGCCAGTCATCTTTTATGCCAATTGACTTTGAATAATTTAAGATGATTATGACATGACATATGTCTACTTGTTTATGATAAAGTGAAGTACTGTATATACAAATTGAAGGTTTGCGGGAAAATATTCTAATGATAATTTGTACAGTATCTAATGGTTCATGATCATGACATATTGTCTGTTTCAGTGTTGTTTGCTCTCTAGTAGCATACGGCTGGCTATGGGCATAATGGCCATCTCTGGCCCCTGTAATTGTATGGAATGTGGTTGGGTGTGTTTCAGGGCCAGGGGTCAGAATGATGTAATTCCTCCTTCATTCCTTCCTTTGATGTTCTGTAGAGCAACTTCCTCTGAGATGGGTTACTCTCGAATGGGTGAGGCTTGTTTATGATCATAAATTCCTAAAGCGTGTTTTATCCATACTGATGGATTTAGCAAGAAGAGTAATACATCCAAATAGCATACTGTAAGCAATTTACATGGTGTGATGGAAAAAGGTGTGTGAGGGTGTAAATATGTACATTTCAGTTGCATCATTACATTTTATTTGATTTAATCAGAAAGTCCCATGGAGTTCAGAAGACCACTTTCCCAAGGGAGACCTCAACCTGGCATACTTTCAAATGCCATAGGCAGTTTATGTAAAGTATGTGAATTCATGGGTTGTTGGTGTAAAAATATATTTTCATACATCTCAAAGATAAAAATGAATTTTATAAAGCCATTTCCCACATGATCTACAAAGTTCAAAATGTAACCTGTGTGAGTTCCAGGCTATTATACAGTCCTATGGTCCCTCTGATTTTTAAAGTGCTTGTGTATGATGAAGGTGACAGAGTGTGTTTCCAGTTCCCCACATTGTTATCACTTCCTGGAGGTGCCTGAAGGCTGATGATGTAATGTCCAGGAGTCAAGGGTCAAAGGGAAGCACGCAGGATGGAGGGAAACTGCCCATCCCTTCTCGTCCCTCACTCTCTCTTTGTCTCATTCACACGCATACTAGCAGGTGAGTCAGCAGAGCTTGGAGAACAAACAGCGGAACAGCATCAACTGAGTGACCCCCCACAGGATGAGGCCTCACCTCACTTCCAGGGTTTTTTGTCTATCATGTGCTCTCAGATCCTCCACATTACATGCACCCTTTAGGCATATGTTTTGTTGGACTTTGCTTCTAACTATTCATTTAAAAGCTTTCAACGCCAGCCTGCTCTAAATCTTTCCATGATCTTGGCAACATGACAGCATGTGGTACTTGGTTGGTTCATTTGAGCCACTGCCAATGGCCATCTCATCTGCCTCAAGCGGAACATCTGCATGCCAGATGTCTGTGTCCAGACAGAGTTTAAATACTACTAGTCCTAGAGATATACCATGCTTGCTTACATGAACTATAGGTTATTCTGTAACACTTTATATTATGGTGTAGCCTACTTACAATTATTTATTAAGGGCTTTAAACTGTCAATTATAAGTGTATAGATAGTTTATGAATATGTAATGAACATGTTTAAAACATTGATTGCAATTGTATGCTTGTCATTTAACTGTTTGGCCAAAAACTGTATATGAACTCAAATGGTCCTGTGTGGCTCAATTGGTAGAGTGTGGCTTTTGCAACGCCAGGGTTGTGGCTTCGATTCCCATGGGAGACCAGTACAAAAATGGATGCACTCACTACTGTAAGTCACTCTGGATAAGAGAGTCTGTTAAATTACTAAAATGTATTAAACTGAGAACTCAAACTATAGGCATGGCATTCTCAGTATGTTGGGAGGGTCTATTCCAGGCTTCCTCAATAGGCGGGCCGCAGGTGATTTTTGTTGTTGGATATTAAATACTGTAAAATCACAAGGAAATCGGCTCAGTGGTTTTTATTTAGGACATCTGTTACGAAGTATTCCCACGCATAAAAAAGAGTCATATGTGATCGTATCCCAATGTAAACAAGGTTTGGAGTTATGTTTTGTCAAATAATCTGTTTGGGATTATTGTGGTTAATTTGCAGTACAAATTATTTATAACCATGTTCAACCCCCCCGACAATCCTTTCAAGGGAAAACCGGCCCATGACTGAATGTAATTGGGACCCCTATTCTATGCTGTCAACAGCTATTACATCTAGATAATGCAACAATATACACTATATATACAAAATTATGTGGACATCCCTTCAAATTAGTTGATTTGGCTATTTCGGCCACACCCGTTGCTGACAGGTGTGTAAAATCGAGCACACAGCCATGCAATATTCATATGTAAGTGCTGTTATTGTGATGTGGAAACGCGTAGACGCAACAACAGGTCAGTTGCAAAGTCGTAGGCCACAATCTCACAGAACGGGGATGCCGAGTGCTGAAGCGCGTAATGCGTAAAAATCGGGTTGTAACACTCTCCCCTGAGTTCCAAATTGCCTCTGGAAGCAACGTTTGCACACGAACTGTTAGTTGGGAGCTTCATGAAATGGGTTTCCATGGCATAGCAGCCTCACACACAAGATCACCATGCGCAATGCCAAGTGTCGGCTGGAGTGGTGTAAAGCTCGCCTCCATTGGACTCTGGAGCAGTGGAAACACATTCTCTGGAGTGATAAATCACGCTTCACCATCCGGCAGTCTGAAGGACAAATCTGGGTTTGGTGGATGCCAGGAAAACGCTACCTGCCCCAATGCATAGTGCCAATTGTAAAGTTTGGTGGAGGAGGAATAATGGTCTAGGGGTGTTTTTCATGGTTCATGCTCTTTAAGTTCCAGTGAAGGAAAATCTTAATGCTACAGCATACAATGACATTCTAGACGATTCTGTGCTTCCAACTTTGTGGCAACTGTTTGAGAAAGGCCCTTTCCTGTTTCAGCATGACGATGCCCCGTGCACATAAAACAAACAAAGTCCATACAGAAATGGATTCTCAAGATCGGTGTGGAAGAACTTGACTGGCTTGCACAGAGCCCTGACATCAACCCAATCAAACACCTTTGGGATGAACTGTAACGCAGACTGCGAGCCAGACCTCTCTAATGCTCTTGTGGCTGAATGGAAGCAAGTCCCCGCAACATCGAGTGGAAAACCTTCCCAGAAGAGAGGCTGTTATAGCAGCAAAGGGGGGACCAACTCCATATTAATGCACATGATTTTGGAATTAGATGTTCGACAAGCAGGTGTCCACGTACTTTTGGTCATGTGTATTGCATCTGTTTTCAATGACCAAATTGGAAACGTTTTGGACTGACTCATTCTGAAGTGTTCAACTGACAAATTAAAGGAACTATTTTCTATTAAAAACTGGAAAGAAATATTAACTGGAAAGAAATATAAATATAAGATATTAAACCTAGGTTAGTTCAATTTTGTTGGTGTCATACAATATATTAAGAACCACTTGACACGCCTACAGTACAAATATCATAATTGTACGGTTTAGTTCGCCACTCCCCCCTTTTCATGCTGAATGGAACATCCTGAAGTGGTCCAGTCTCCCGCTAGTCTAGGGTAGGCGTTTCGTGCAACTGAACTGACAACAGTACAAGGTTTACGGTACACTCACTGTCGTTTCAAGTTGTCAAGTACAGTAATAATACACGCCAGTGACATAAATGAAGTACCAGTGTTTTTACCTATTATTGCAGGGATCACTTAAAGTTTGTTTCATTCACTTTTCTCCAACTTATCTTGAGGAAAGACAAACGTGGCTTGGAATATAGCAGGACTCCATCTTTTGGGAATGCTTCCTCGTTTCTGTAAAGTATGTTTTTCTATTTTCTTTTCCACTAATTAAAACTTCCTCATGGGTAAAAGGTGGGTGTTGTACACCCACAGCAAAACAATTTAAGGGTGTGTTTCCCGAGACAAGCGTCTACTGCTTTTTCAAGTCCACTGCTGCTAAATACTGTTTCCCAACAAACGGATTACTTTCAGTAACCTAGAACTTTCACTAAAAATTCAATTCATCATCTTCATGAAATGTAGTATTGTTTCTAGGCTTGTCATATACAGTAGGCTGCTTGATCTTCATGCATTATTCATAGAGGCTTTCACGCGGAATACAATGAATTAAACCAGCTGAACTGTTCACACCATATTATCCCCTTTATTCATAAACCCAGTGTATGTCTTGAACCTGTGGGGAAAGTCAGCCCTCTATTTAAACTTTTATGGTCATGGAGGTACCCAAGTAATTACAATTGGTAGCAAATCTGAATCTATTGATTAGAAATCCCAAATATAATTTGTGATGTTCACTTCAATTTACATTTCAAATAAGTTAATGTAATTTATCTTTACAGGACAGGAGAGCAGAGTGAAAATATATTAATTCCCCACAAAAGTCATGTTGTACTGGACTGTACTGCCTGATTGGAAAGTATTGTTGTTGGTGACTCTTCTATGGGACTGCTGCTTCTGTGCTGAGGAACTGAAGCCCACAAGATGGCCACTGTATCCCCAAAAGCCTCTGGTCCTGGCCTGGAATGCCCCGACGGAGGACTGCGGCCCGCGGCACGGTATCCATTTTCAGCTGGAGCAGTTCCAGATTGTGGCGTCGCCCAACGAGGGCTTTGTCCGCCAGAACCTCACCATATTTTACAAGGACCGCTTAGGGTTGTACCCCTACTATGATGAGCCTGATGGTACAGCCATGAACGGTGGGCTCCCGCAGATTGCCAGTCTCACTCAGCATCTGGAGAAGATGCCGGAGGGCATTCAGAATTACATACGTGAACCAGGGGCCAAGGGACTGGCAGTTATTGACTGGGAGGAATGGAGACCACTGTGGATCCGCAACTGGGACTTCAAGGATGTGTACCGCAGACAGTCACGCCAGCTGGTGGCTGAGAAGAACCTAGCTTGGCCCGCAGAGCGTGTGGCTAAGGTGGCCCAGCAGGAGTTTGAGATGTCGGCCCGGAAGTTCATGCTGGAGACCCTGAGGCTGGCCAAGAGCCTGCGGCCCAACCAGCTGTGGGGGTTCTACCTATTCCCAGACTGCTATAACCACGACTACAGGATCACTCTGGAGAACTACACAGGCCGCTGCCCTGACGTGGAGGTGGCCCGGAATGAAATGCTCAAATGGCTGTGGACTGAGAGTACAGCCCTCTTCCCTTCCGTCTACATGAGCACAGTGCTACGTTCTTCGCCCTCTGGGCGCCAGTTTGTCCGGAACCGGGTGAAGGAGGGGATGCGTCTGGCATCAGGGGGAGACGGGCTGGCACGTCCTGTCTTTGTGTATGCCCGGCCCACCTACGCCAACGTATTGGACCTGCTGACAGAGGTGAGGGGCTGTTTCACTGACAGTCACATAGTACTAACCAGGAGCACTTATCCTACCTAGACCTTTAAATAATATAGTTTTTTGTAAGTCTTTGTATGTTTATTGGGTTGAGACAGATGGAGGTGAAAGGTATGAGAGAGAGGTTGTGGAAAGAGCACTGTAACAGATTCAAATCCATTCTGGCTGCAGAACATCATACATGTCCTCCAGAGGCAGTGGCTTAGACAGATAGGCCACCCCAGGCCACCTACCTAGACCTTTTGATCAGACTGTTTACCATTGGACAGGAAATCCATCCTGTATATCATATTCCAGCTCAATTCAGTGAGAAAGTAGTCAAGGAGTTGGAAGAATAGTTTCTGTTAACCAATATCTACAGCCTATAAACCTACCCTAATCCTACCCTAATAGAATCTTCATCGGGATTTGAATGATGATTCCGATTCAGTTAATATTTTGAGGATTCAATGAGTTTTAGTTTGAAACCGTTTCATATTTTTTCTGAATACTCCCTCTTTAAAATCTATTTAATCAATGGGTGTGATTTCTAACTGCTCTTTTGTGGGGTGTGTCTGTGTGTGCTGGTTTGATTGACCCTGATTCACAGACAGATTTCTCTCTGTCCTTATCTGTGGCTGCAACCCTTTCCTGCGCTATCAGCAGTCACTCCAATACTACCACTCTTTTGTATGTGTGTGAGCAGGATGGGTGTTGGACATGTTACTCGCTAACACTCCATAGTGCATTTCCTTAGGGGGCATGAGCAGATAAGAGGTGGTCATACACAAGGTCTATAGGGTCCAGTTACCTCTCGCCCCCTCTCACGCTCAACAATACTAAGTGCATGTGGTTAATTCTGGTTCTATTTCCACTGGCTGATTTGTGATGACTGTGCACGGTGTGCTTTTTGTGACAAATCTGTACTCCTATAGTCAAGATTTGTAATGATTTCATCTCTCTGCAGACGGACCTGGTCTCCACCATTGGGGAGAGTGTGGCTCTTGGGGCCGCAGGCATCATCCTCTGGGGAGACCATGCTTATGCAGGCAGCAAGGCAAGTGTCCACACAATGACATCGCTACGAATCACTGAATGACCAAATCACAGGACCTCTGACTGCTTGTCACAATATCATAGTCAATCATGTCACACACTTGATGATCAGCTGATTATGAGTTGTGTTTTTGTAGCAGCCCCTCTTCCTATGCTTTTTGTTATTATGATGTGAAATGGTTTGTAGTGGACTGTAAGCTTCATTTAAATTGGAGAGACGCAGGAACAACATCAATCTTTCAACTCTGTGTGTGTTTTTCTCTTTCCAGACCAGTTGCTTCAGTCTGAATGAGTACCTACAGGGTCCGCTGGGCCGGTACCTGCTCAATGTCTCCACGGCAGCAGAGCTGTGCAGCCAGAGGCTGTGCGGTTCCCAAGGACGCTGCCTGCGCAGACACCCTGACACTAACGCCTACCTGCACCTCAGCCCCCTCACCCACAACATAGTCAGCCTGGAAAATGGCAAATTCAAGGTTCAAACTCTAGGTCAGCTTGGGGAAGAGGAGATAATGGGCTTTCAGAGAGAGTTTCAGTGCCAGTGCTATAGTGGCTACCAGGGAGAGGGTTGTGGCCAGAGAGACCCCCTACAACAGAGAGGTATCGCACCTTCAGTCATGGGGACATGGGTTCACTGTCTGCTCCTGCTACTCCTCACACTCCTGCTCTGACTGATTGCATACATACATAGTTCATACAGCTACATTTAAAATGATTTAATGTGTATTGGTATACACATGACATTATCTACACACTTCCACAAAATGCACAAACATTATATACATACACTGGGACAAATGCAAATGTATTCACTGGGGCCCAGGATGCTGTAAAGTTGGTGAATCTATGATTAGATGGTGGAACACTGTGGAACATGTACGTAGAGTTATGGTTGTTTGTGTGTTTTGATTTTCTTGATACATTGGAGGGCTCGCTGGAAATAACTTTGTTTACATTGCTCTCTCGCTCTTTCTCAGTCCCAACAATATATATATCTCTCATGCCTGCCTATTCTTCCCACCCCCCTCCCCTTTCCTTTCTACAACCCCTCCCCTTTTAAGTTGTAATTTTCTCATGATCCCAGTTTGTTTTTGTGTGGTAGTTTTCAGTTTATGATGTATGTGCAGGTTTGTGTTATGTGTGTGTGCCAAAATGGGACAGATGCACTTGATTTTTTTAATAGCACAAAATTGTACTTAGTGCCTGACCTTTGACATTTTTATCTTTAGTTAAAAGTTCATATTTATATGAATGTATTTTCACACAAGAAAAAAGCTTTTGTTATTTTATGACAAATGTTATGACAAAAACAAGACTACTATTTTCTCTCCAGAATTGTGCATCTATTTTACTGTGTACTGTGTTTCAATCTTTCAAAAATAAATCAAAGCCTTAACAACATCCAATACAAATCGTGCAGATGCATCACTCTTGCTGGTCACTGGTCTATCAGTGCCTCTCTCTGCTTTGTTTCTGGTGGATCCAAAAATCACAATGTACACATATGGGCTATAGGCCTAGACCCTTCAAACTCAACTCTGGACCTCGATACCAGTTCCACTGCATTTTTTTCATTGTTACTCTCTAATCAGGGACTGATTTAGACCTGGGACACCAGGTGTGTGCAATTAATTATCAGGCAGAACAGAAAACCAGCAGGCTCCGGACCTCGTAGGGTAAGAGTTGGATACCCCTGGCCTAGACCTTAAATACAGGCTACTTTTGAGATTGGATTTGTCTGGCACAACCCCTTCCCCCCTATAATTGTCTGGTGCTGCCTGCCAAATGTTCTTTTCAGCAATACACGTTTCCAGGAAGCTGACACATGACCTAACATTATGGAAAGACCCTGCATGTTTATAGAATTCTGAGGGCAATTCTCCACTGATCTATATATCTTTTAAAAAACAGTTGTTTTTTTTTGACATCCAAATTAGTGGGTAATAGGCTACCCTCCCGATTTTGGGGTCAAATAAAACTTTGTCTGAAGCATTGCCTTACTGTAGCCTAGGCCACAACACCATATTTGATTTAACAGCCCTCCTCTACCATAATTATAGGTTTCCTCTAGCCAAAATTATTTTGGTTCCTTTGAAGTCTTCAGCAACAGATCCTAAAGTTTTATAGGCCTGTGTGTTTAGACACATTGCAGATAGCCAGGTCTGTTAAAATGTTAATGCACAGAGCCTGTTTATTTTAATTATATAATTAATTAATTATCCCGAGTGGTGCAGCGGTCTAAGGCACTGGTTCGAATCCAGCCTGCATCACATCCGGCTGTGATTTGGAGTCCCATAGGCCGGCACACAATTGGTCCAGCATCGTCCGGGTTTGGCCGGGATAGGCCATCATTGTAAATAAGAATTTGTTCTTAACTGACTTGCCTAGTTAAATAAAGGTTAAATACAAATATTAAAGACAGTGCATTCTGTAGGCCCATTCTGAGAGTAATACTCATTTATATAATACACTATTTTCACGAGATGAATGGGCTATAGTGGTTCCCAACCTGTCCTGTTCCGGGGACCACCAAATCACTGTAAAAAGCTCTCGAGGACCACCATTGGTGGAGTCGCAGAATTTGCTAAACAAAAAATATTTTGGTGGTCAAATGTTGTCCATTTTTAGCAGTAAATGTAGCACATAATAATATAATAATAATTATTATAATATTATAAACTATTATAAACTATAATAATTATAATTGTTTATAATAATAATAATAATTGTTTATAATAATAATAGTAATTATTATTATTATAAACCATTTGCATCGTGAAATTGCTTATAATACCATTAATACTCACAACTGTTATTATGTCTGGAAGAAAAAATATATATTAAAAAATTAATCTAAACAATTTCGCAAACCACCTGCAGCACCCCCGCGGACCACAGGTTGAAAACCACTGGGCTACAGTAAACTAAGCATACATTGGCTTGATATTTCAAACTCGCAATTCGATTCACAAAGGTGATTCAGAGCGAAATACATTTGTTCATGTATCTTTAACGAATGTCGACTGTATGAGAAAACGTTCTGCCACGTCCTCTTTTGATTGGTGCTTGGAAAATCTCCTCTGGTTTTTCAAGATGCACTGCATTTAGTTCGCGTGGCACAAATGGTGATCAGAATTTGCACTTTGTGCAATAAAAAGAACGAAGTCCGAACCCCAGGCATAGCGGACGACCTAAATCCAGCGCACCTACTTGTTTCTCCAGACCGTTTTCCTTCCTCTTTCTTACTTTGAAAAGAGAAGTTGGCTATCAGCAGATCATGCGATAGCATACACTTTTCTCTATAGTCAGTTGACTTGTATAAACCAACTATTTGCCCACGAAACCGATGATATGGGTAAGTAGACTAATAAGGAGCTGTTATTGTGTGATTTTGACTTAGCTAAGTAATGTGTATGCAGTGCATATTTTCATTAGATTCCCTCATTAGATTCCCTTAGCACACTCCAAGTCATGTGACTTACTTCCTCACAGTAAAATAGCAGACTGTAGAACTTGAATCAGTATGTACTGACTGTGTCACTCAGGCACACTGCTTTTATTTCAATTTGGCAAAATATGGTATAAAAGTTGTGTTTTCTCTCTGCAGGTATAAAGTGCATTTTCCCTGGGGCGCTGATTCTTTGTGTGAATGTGGCCAGTATTGTTCTTAGCAGTGAGCATGAAGCAGGAGCACTCCCCACACTGTCCCAGCTGCCCTTCCTCACTGTGTGGAATGCCCCTACAGCCCAGTGTAAGAGCCGCTATGGGGTGGATCTGGACCTGGGAGTGTTCAACATAGTGAGCAATCAGAACCAGAGCTTCATGGGTGACAACATCACCATCTTCTACAATACTAAACTGGGTCTGTACCCAAGATACAACCAAGGAGAGGCAGTTAACGGCGGGGTGCCACAGAATTCCAGCCTGCTGGAGCACCTGAGGGCTACCTCTGAGGACCTCCGGACCTACATGCCTGACAGAGACTTCCAAGGGCTGGCTGTGGTGGACTGGGAGAGCTGGAGGCCACTGTGGGAGCGCAACTGGGAAGGCATGAAGGTTTACTGGGAGGGGTCCAGGGCCCTAGTGAGGGCCAAGCACCCAGACTGGAGCCCTGCTCAGGTGGAGGTGGTGGCCCGCAAGGAGTTTGAGGATGCAGCACGGGCGTTCATGGAGGGCACCCTAAGGTTGGGGGAGCAGGAGAGACCCAAGGGGATGTGGGGCTTTTATGGCTTCCCCTCCTGCTATAACTACTACAAAAACACAACATATAACTACACAGGGGAGTGTCCTCAGATAGAGTTGAAGAGGAATGATGATCTGTTCTGGCTGTGGAACGTCTCCTCTGCCCTCTACCCAGATATCTACCTGGATCTTGGGATGCGTGGTCTTGGCAACGGCATCCTCCTCTACACACACCACCGTGTCATGGAAGCCATGAGAGTGGGCGCGCAGGTGACCCCCATGGTCCCCCCTGTGTTTCCGTACGCCCGCATTGTCTACACTTACTCTCTGGAGTTCCTCTCTCAGGCAGGTACCCCCTTGTTCAGTATGCTGTTCTGTACTGCCAATCCCTATTGTCTATCAGTGCAATAGTATGAGTCTAAGACTGTTATGGTACGTGATACATACTGACCCCTGATTGCTACTTTGTTAGGAGGTCCTTGTCCACACGATTGGAGAGAGTGCTGCTTTAGGATCTGCAGGGATCGTACTGTGGGGAGACGATGCCTACTCCAAATCTAAGGTACATTACAACTTCGAATTTGGTCCATTCCCTGCATATGCAAACACACACAAATAATGATTATTTGTGATTTCCTGTTTTCCAGGCGAATTGTGAGGCAATCAAAGACTACCTGGATGAAACCCTGGGCCGTTACTTGGTGAATGTGACCACAGCAGCTACTCTGTGTAGCAAGACGGTGTGCTCCTCTCAGGGCCGATGCCAGAGGAAAGACAAAGTCTCCCGTGCCTACCTCCACCTGGACCCCAGTGCCTGGACTGTGGTGCCGGAGAAGAGGCCAGAGGGAGGGCAACGCTACAGGGTGCTGGGCCAACTGAAGCCACGTGAGGCTGTGTACATACAGACCCACTTCCAGTGCCAATGCTATCCTGGCTGGGGAGGTAAACACTGCTCCAAGCCCCTGTAGTTCTGATCGAGACAATCCCCTTGTGGTTAAAGGAGCATCGGTTACATTACGTTACGGTACGCTACATTACATTACGTTAGCCCACTCTGATTACTGTACTCACTCTTATGGGACACATTATACCCAGTCCTGAGCCAATAGGGTATAGCAGTATAACAATTATACCCAGCGTTGTTGCATTCGTGACCCTCATTCAGACTCCCCCTGCTCAACACCAATCTGCCTCTGACCACTCCAAATAGGTGGGTTACATGTTACCAGTTGGATGAGTTTACTAGTGAGGGATGAAGTGATATGATATTATGAACAGTTTATTTGTAGATCACTGAGAAAGCTAGGAATAAACCATAGTTGACATTGACATTTAAGCACATGTCTCTTTAGAAAATAGTTTCCAGACATTTTACAAAAGTAGAAATGTAATCTTGTTAAATTACAGTTTATGACCTGGGATTATTCCTATTGGTTTCAAACACGTCACAGAAAATCAGTGGTTATGCTTGAATCCTTAGTTGAAACAATAACAAAGGGGTCATTCCGCCTATGTTTCGGTATTAAGCTGAGGGATGGGCCTTTTAGAACTGTAACCATTCTCAAATTTATAGACAGAGCTATGGATGCAAGGACTGCCCATCCATAAAATCAAAATGATAGTTTTAACCATGTTTTGATGCTATACAGTGTTTACACTGTTTACCAACATTGGAGTAAAACAACATATTTTGGGTTCTGATGGGGTATGCGAGTTGAGCTAAGCTCACGATGCATTTACAAGTTATATTCTTCAAGAATCAATGGGTATATATCATTCATTAGTCCAACAATGGATGTACCAACTAAGGATTCTAGCTTTAAAATAATGCTTCATTTCGGGACTTTAAGTTTTTAAAGCTATTAGAGCTAAGGAGATCCAACTGGAGTGGTGCTTGACAGTTTCAGCTGTTAGCTAATGGCAAAGTGATTCTTGAGCACCACAAATGTACAGAAATGGACTAGAACCCCGTGGGCGCATATGTGACTCATTAGAAATGTGATGTAATGTACTCATGATTGATACTGTATGGGTGAATGTATTGTCTACCAGATACTTTAACTGAAATGTTTTTGAATTTTACATTCAATAAATGATTTCACTGGCATATCTGTACTAAAATCACAATAGGAAGTGGGCTTCAACCATTTCAGCACAGCTGCATGTGATATCCCAACCTCACACCACAGTGGACCTATTATGGATGCCTTGTACCCACACTCTCATTTAGAAAGAACATGGTTATTTCTATACTTGTGTGTGAGCTGTTAGCAGAGGAGCAGCATGCTGAGCTCTGACAGGATTCCCTGGGTTTCCTACTGCAGGTCTGTGACCACCAGGTGGTGGTATGTAATAATTAAACTGAAACAAGAGCTTACCCAAGGCTTTATATGTAGCTACTACTGGTCACCACAGCTCAGAGTGGATTAAGTGGCTCTTTGCAAAAGATAATTGGCCCACAAAAATGTATGGATAATTTCATGCCTCAGTTTTGAAGAGCTCAAAATATGAGTGCTTATCCACATTATTGAACTAACAGACACTGACAGACACTGTCTCGGTGTCTTCTTAGGAACATGTGGTGACCCTGATGCCCTTGATTGATTTTCACGCAGCATGTAAGACCCTTTCTCTTCTGATAGCTCCTGTTTCAATGTGGTGTGGTTGGCTGTAATTTGGCTTTCTCCCTGGAGGATGGGCTTGCTCTTTCCCACTTCCCTCTTTATCACAGCAGATTGGATTGGGGGGGAAATGAGAAAGATATCCAAAGGCTGCTGTTTCCACACACTATTATTCCCATATATGGAAACTAGGAATATATAGGAGCCTTTTAGAATCATCAAAACTGTGGTTTTGGCCTGCACTGACTTGAATTACACATGACATTGTGTAATTACGCAATGATAAGTAAAAAGATGAGAACAAATTAATGTTACAACAGTCATAATAACAATTTGAATGCAACTGTAGCTGTTATATTTTCTCCTTTTCCCATACTCCAATACTGAATAGAGCTGACCTGTAGCCTTCAGGTAGATCAGCTATAATGAGAGGCCACTGTGAGCGTTATCTGGCTCCTGCTAGAAACACAACTCTCCAAACAATTGGCCCTCTCTCCCACTAACTAACCCCTGTCTGTCAGTTCCAGTGAGCCGGGCCCTCACTCTCCATCTCTCGATCCTCTAATCTCCACATTTGTTCATTTTGGTGTCTCGCTCTGTCACCCCTCTGTGGTCACGCCTCCCCCTCCCCTCCCCTGCCGCTCGGTCTAGAGATTGTCTCGGTGGCTCTTGGTATAATAAGTGGTTCGTCACACTCTCTGTCAGTGTCCTTCAAAATAGTCAAGACTGATCAGGCTTCATAGAGGTCTGATGTTCTTCTGTATCTCTGTAAGGATGTGTTGTCCCTTATATGTGTGAGCAAGTCTATGTTTTTGTTCATTGATTTTTCACTGTGGTAGGGGAGTGGGAATCAAGTCAAGTTTATTTGTCATATGCACAGGATACACATGGTACACAGTACAATGAAATCAGAACCTGTTTGATGTGGTTGTATACCAACTGTGATCACACTGGCTCTGAATATCTTTGACTAATGTCTTCCAAAATTACAGTACCAGTCAAAAGTTGACACACCTACTCATTTCAGGGTTTTTCTTTATTTTTACTATTTTCTACATTGTGAAGAAAACTAGGAAATAACACATATGGAATGATGTAGTAACCAAAAAAGTGTTAAACAAATCAAAATATATTTTATATTTGAGATTATTCAAAGTAGCCACCCTTTGCCTTGATGACATTTGCCTTCTCTCAACCAGCTTCACCTGGAATGCTTTTCCAACAGTCTTGAAGTAGTTCCCACCTATGCTGAGCACTTGTTGGCTGCTTTTCCTTCACTCTGCGGTTCAACTCATCCCAAACTATCTCATTTGGGTTGAGGATGGGTGATTGTGGAGGCCAGGTCATCTGATGCAGCAATCCATCACTCTCCTTATTGGTCAAATAGCCCTTACACAGCCTGGAGGTGTGTTGGGTCATTGTCCTGTTGAAAAACAAACGATAGTCCCACTAAGCACAAACCAGATGGGATGGCATATCGCTGCAGAATGCTGTGGTAGACATGGTGGGTAAGTGTGCCTTGCATTCTAAATAAATCACTGACAGTGTCACCAGCAAAGTACCCCCATACCATCACACCTACATGTAATTACACTTTTGTTGTTACTACATGATTCCATATGTGTTATTTCATAGTTTTGATGTCTTCACTATTATTCTACAATGTAGAAAATAGTAAAAATAAAGAAAAACCCTTGAATGAGTAGATGTGTCCAAACTTTTGACTGGTACTGTATATTTTATATTACACAGAAGGCCAATGCACTCTTTGTGACCGTTTCACAGAAATAAAACTCATGAGCTCTCCTGTTTCTAGGTACACGGACACAACAGATGCTTGATGGAGGCTGAGGTGTTTGTGCAGACTGTCACACAAAATGTTCTCTGACACTTCAATAATAATATATCCATCAAATGTAAGAAAATTACATCAGGACATAGAGAGAGGGGGGGGGGGGGGGTGTGGTGATAGAGGTCACAATGTCCTATTTCTCTGAGATGGGGCTCTGATTGCACTCACTTCACTGAATGGCCATTTCTCCCTCTGAGTGGCAGACAGACTCTATCTGGCTGTTGTGCATGTCATATCAACGCAATGCCTGAATGCAGACTGTTTCAAGATATTCACTTTCTTTATTCATGGGAGATAAATGAATAACCTTGTATAAACTCTCTCTCAGGGGTATGACATGAGAGGAGTGTGTATCTCTGCGCGTGCAGGTGTGTGCACATGGGTTTGTGCGCCTACCTGTGTATGTGAGTGTGTGTGTGTGTGCGTGTGAGTTGAAGATTTGCTGTCTCTGCAGTATGTGTCCTGATGAGAGGTGACCTGACAGACTGTCACATGTGACTTCTCCACCGATGAGCAGCGCTGTTCTCAACCCCTCCACCCCTGCCAGACCCCATTAGAGCTCGGTGAACACCACCACACACAAACACACACACACCAAGGTTAACCCCATGGACCTTCAGCCAATGAGGGAAACTTGCACTTTTCAGATAAGTAATTTATTATGTAATTCATTTAAATGTGATTTATTTTTGTAAGCAGATAATCCATTTCAGAATTTTCATTTTACTGAATTTTGATCTAAGCTCATTTGAATAAAATGTTTTCTCCATATTAGTCTGGGTAATGAAGTGGATCTCCGAAGAGAGATGCTTTTGTTATGAGAGGAGGCTCTCGGTAGTGGCACAATGAAGGAGAAAACTGACATGCTGGTCACCTCACAGTGGGGAAATGCTGATTGGATTGTAGATGGGAACCAGTGAAGAATAAGAATAAGTACTTGTAAATTGCTACAAAATAGGAAGAATACCACTCATCTCATACAATTGTATGCACACAATCATATGTAAACGACTGTAAGATGGCTGCCAGTGCAAAAGGGAAGGGATCACTGCAGCTACCTCGCTTTCCAACCACGATGACTGCCAGTGCAAAAGGGAAGGGATCACTGCAGCTACCTCGCTTTCCAACCACGATGGCTGCCAGTGCAAAAGGGAAGGGATCACTGCAGCTACCTCGCTTTCCAACGACGATGGCTGCCAGTGCAAAAGGGAAGGGATCACTGCAGCTACCTCGCTTTCCAACCACGATGGCTGCCAGTGCAAAAGGGAAGGGATCACTGCAGCTACCTCGCTTTCCAACCACGATGGCTGCCATTGTAAAAGGGAAGGGATCACTGCAGCTACCTCGCTTTCCAACCACGATGACTGCCATTGTAAAAGGGAAGGGATCACTGCAGCTACCTCGCTTTCCAACCACGATGGCTGCCAGTGCAAAAGGGAAGGGATCACTGCAGCTACCTCGCTTTCCAACGACGATGGCTGCCAGTGCAAAAGGGAAGGGATCACTGCAGCTACCTCGCTTTCCAACCACGATGGCTGCCAGTGCAAAAGGGAAGGGATCACTGCAGCTACCTCGCTTTCCAACCACGATGGCTGCCATTGTAAAAGGGAAGGGATCACTGCAGCTACCTCGCTTTCCAACCACGATGGCTGCCATTGTAAAAGGGAAGGGATCACTGCAGCTACCTCGCTTTCCAACCACGATGGCTGCCATTGTAAAAGGGAAGGGATCACTGCAGCTACCTCGCTTTCCAACCACAATGGCTGCCATTGTAAAAGGGAAGGGATCACGATCCAACCACGGCTGCCATTGTAAAAGGGAAGGGATCACTGCAGCTACCTCGCTTTCCAACCACGATGACTGCCATTGCCAAGTGTTTTGTGTTCCTTTTTCAAACAGTCTCTGAACATTAATATCAACCTGACAAATGTTGCGTTAGCAGCAGATAGAGCAATAGCGATCCCATGTGTTGGAGGGCCTTAGCACATACCGTGCTTGGAGCTGATTTCAAATGAACTACATCCTGACACTTAGTGGCCTTGCCTAGGCCCTGGGGACCTGAGAACCTAGTCTAAGAAAAATTTGACCAAAGTTTACAACAGACATCAAACAGTTCTGTAACATCTCTACTCTCTCCTATAATACGTATGCTATGTCTTTTAAAGAAGTGTGTCTTTTGCTATGTCTTTTAAAGAAGTGACAGAGAGACAACGAGAGGAAGAGAGAGAGACAGGGAGAGAGAGAGAGATTAGAATAATGTAATTTGCATATTTCTATACCCATATTTTTTTAAATCTACAATTCAGTCAAATTGTGTCCATCTTCTTATCATATTTTTTATTTAATTCTTGGAGATGTAGCTTGCCTTGTGCTTTTAATTAACTTAAAGCCCCACTAAACATGACTCTTAGAGAAAAATTCATTTTTTGAGCATAGAATAAACTTTTCTCAGTAATTCACTTTAATTAAACACACACACACCACCTCTCCCCTCCCACTCACCCACACACTATAGACATGAATACACATCCTTATATAAATTCAGTCTTTGTACAGGAATCCCAGGAATGCCCGTTGTTCGGCCTCAACAGAAATGTCACGGTTACATTTTGTAACCTTTACTAGAGAACGTTATCTGCTCTGATAGCGAGGCAGAGCTGGGACGGGGACCACGGCGATGCGATTGGATTTGAAAGGTCCCCGTCGGAGTCATGCCCGCGGGCTATCTCCCCTTCACAGTTCAGCAACACCAGCGCTACGGCAGGCCGTCCACACCACACACCACTCTGTAAAGTTACAAGGATCTAATCTGTCCCAGTGTATCTGCGTCTCTCCACACACAGCATCAGGCTGGGGGAAGATGGTGGGGATAGAGGACGAGGGATGGAGGATGGAGAGAATAGAGGAGGGTTGGAGGAGGATGGAGAGGGATGGAGAGGATGTAGAGAATAGAGGAGGGTTGGAGGAGGACGGAGTAGGAATGGAGGATGGAGTAGGGATGGAGGATGGAGAGAATAGAGGAGGGTTAGAGGAGGATGGAGGAGGATGGGAGTAAGGATGGAGGATGGAGTAGGGATGGAGGATGGAGAGAATAGAGGAGGGTTGGAGGAGGATGGAGAGGATGGAGAGAATAGCGGGTTGGAGGAGGACGGAGTAGGGATGGAGGATGGAGTAGGGATGGAGGATGGAGAGAATAGAGGAGGGTTAGAGGAGGATGGAGGAGGATGGGAGTAGGGATGGAGGATGGAGAGAATAGGAGGGTTGGAGGAGGAGGGTGGGGAGTAGGGATGGAGGATGGAGAGAATAGAGGGTTGGAGGAGGATGGGAGTAGGGATGGAGGATGGAGAGAATAGAGGGATGGAGGAGGATGGAGGAGGGTGGGGAGTAGGGATGGAGGATGGAGAGAATAGAGGAGGGATGGAGGAGGATGGGAAGTAGGTATGGAGGATGGAGAGAATAGAGGATGATGGAGGAGGATGGGGAGGAGGGAAGGTGGATGGAGAGAATAGAGGAGGATAGAGGAGGATGGGGAGTAGGGATGGTGGATGGAGAGAATAGAGGATGGTTAGAGGAGGATAGAGTAGGATGGGGAGTAGGGATGGTGGATGGAGAGAATAGAAGAGGGTTAGAGGGGGATAGAGGAGGATGGGGAGTAGGGATGGTGGATGGAGTAGGGATGGAGGATGGAGAGGATAGAGGAGGGATGGGAGTAGGGATGGTGGATGAAGAGAATAGAGGAATGTTAGAGGAGGATGGGGAGTAGGGATGGAGGATGGAGTAGAGATGGTGGATGGAGAGAATAGAGGCGTGTTAGAGGATGATGGGGAGTAGGGATGGAGGATGGAGTAGGGATTGTGGATGGAGAGAATAGAGGAGGGTTAGAGGAGGATGGGGAGTAAGGATGGAGGATGGAGAGATTAGAGGAGGGAAGGGGAGGATGGGGGATTATCTGTCCATATTCTTCCTTGAGGTACACCATTCATGCAGGTATACGTCTCAGTCCACTCCCTTTTACACACTAGGGGGCAGTAGTAGTTAATGTAACTCAACAGGTGAAACTGGGCGCTGATATTCTCTGCATGTGGATAGTCTCTCTCAGTCGTGCTGCCTGGGCGAGGTCCCTACTTGCATTTTCCCAGCCATTTTGGTTGCTTGTCATGTCTGTGTGATGTATTCACCGCTTCATATTTCATATACCAATAAACCCTACAATACTTCAACATGTTATCTTATGGTGACCTTACACATTTGTGTGGCTCAGTTGGTAGGGCATGGCATTTTTGTGGCTCAGTTGGTAGGGCATGGCATTTTTGTGGCTCAGTTGGTAGGGCATGGCATTTGTGTGGCTCAGTTGGTAGGGCATGGCATTTTTGTGGCTCAGTTGGTAGGGCATGGCATTTGTGTGGCTCAGTTGGTAGGGCATGGCATTTGTGTGGCTCAGTTGGTAGGGCATGGCATTTTTGTGGCTCAGTTGGTAGGGCATGGCATTTGTGTGGCTCAGTTGGTAAGGGCATGGCATTTGTGTGGCTCAGTTGGTAGGGCATGGCATTTGTGTGGCTCAGTTGGTAAGGGCATGGCATTTGTGTGGCTCAGTTGGTAAGGGCATGGTATTTGTGTGGCTCAGTTGGTAAGGGCATGGCATTTGTGTGGCTCAGTTGGTAGGGCATGGCATTTGTGTGGCTCAGTTGGTAGGGCATGGCATTTTTGTGGCTCAGTTGGTAGGGCATGGCATTTGTGTGGCTCAGTTGGTAGGGCATGGCATTTGTGTGGCTCAGTTGGTAGGGCATGGCATTTTTGTGGCTCAGTTGGTAGGGCATGGCATTTGTGTGGCTCAGTTGGTAAGGGCATGGCATTTGTGTGGCTCAGTTGGTAGGGCATGGCATTTGTGTGGCTCAGTTGGTAAGGGCATGGCATTTGTGTGGCTCAGTTGGTAAGGGCATGGCATTTGTGTGGCTCAGTTGGTAAGGGCATGGCATTTGTGTGGCTCAGTTGGTAGGGCATGGCATTTGTGTGGCTCAGTTGGTAGGGCATGGCATTTGAGTGGCTCAGTTGGTAGGGCATGGCATTTGTGTGGCTCAGTTGGTAAGGGCATGGCATTTGTGTGGCTCAGTTGGTAGGGCATGGCATTTGTGTGGCTCAGTTGGTAAGGGCATGGCATTTGTGTGGCTCAGTTGGTAAGGGCATGGCATTTGTGTGGCTCAGTTGGTAGGGCATGGCATTTGTGTGGCTCAGTTGGTAGGGCATGGCATTTGCAACGTAAGCGTTGTGGGTTCAATTCCCATGGGAGACCAGTATGGAAGAAATGTATGAAAAGTATATCCACAATCTACTCTAAGTCTCTCTGGATAAAAGCGCCTGCTAAAATGTAAACATTAAGAGTTCACACGTTTAGAGCTCATATATGGTTATTGAGTCTCTTTTTTATTGTGGATAATGCAGCAAATACTTTGAAATGTTGTCTTTGTCAGCATGTTGAAAGGTCAGAATGGATGCCAGCCAAAATAAAGGCCTCCAGGAAAGGATTCCTGTGTCGGTAAAATGTCGGTAACTTTCCCAAAAACCCTGGTTTTCCAGAAATCCTGGTAGGAATCAGGTCTTTCTGCTTTTTACCTCTTGAATCCGGAATCTTTTAACCAGGATTTCTGGAAAATCTGGGAATTTTAGGAAAGTTAACAGAAATTTGCAACCATAGACCGATGAAAGCACTTCCGAAAACCTCTATGCACTTCCGAAAACCTCTATGCACTTCTAAGAAAATTAACAATGAAATAATCTTCCTCTTTTTTACAAATTACAGCACCTGGTATTCCAGGCAGTCTCCCATCCAAGTACCAACCAGCCCTGACCCTGCTTAGCTACCAAGATCAGGCATGTTCTCACCAAATTGACCCATTATCTCACCGAATTACAACATTGGCTCTTCGCCGTACCCTGCCACAAGGAGTCGCTAGAGCTCGATGAGCCAAGGAAAGCCCCCGGGCCAAACACTACCCTACTACGGACAGCACTGTCCTATGGGGCTTCAGGTCACAGTCGGCTATTCTTTCTCTTCTTCTAAGCGTTAGTACATGCTTAACTGAATGAGAACAGAGACAGAATATAGAGGCTGATGACTGGTTGCCCTATGCTGGGCAGCTGGCATCGACCCCACCCCAACGCTTTTAAAATTATAAACTTGTATTAGCTAACAAAACATGCCATTGGAACACAGGAGTGATTGGGCCTCTGTACGCCTATTTAGATATTCCATAAAAAATCAGTAGTTTCCAGCTACAATAGTCATTTACAACATTAACAGTGTCCACACTGTATTTCTGATCAATTTCATGTTATTTTAATGGACAAAGCATTTGCTTTTCTTCCAAAAACAAGGACATTTCTAAGTGACCCCAAACTTCTGAACGGTAGTGTACCTGATCAAGTGCTAGAAATATGTTTTAGCTGTTATCCTCATAATTCCAGTGGAGATTTGACTTTCAATGTATGTTTAGAGATCAAAATTTTTAAACACACTAGTATGCAATATTACACAACAACTTGAAAACAACAGATACCACTGAACATTTGAAATTCACAGAACTCAGCGGATTCACTGAAGTATCCTCATGTGGACCATGAACATCTCTAAAACGGTCTAATTTGGTTATGACTGCTGCAGTGTTTCTGCTAGAGAGTGCTATGTTGTGGCTCCTGTGTGTGACTGTGTGACATTATGTCTCCTTGCTGTTGTTTCAAGAGGCTGCTGTTAAATGGGTCCTTGCTATCCGGGAGCTCTAACGTCACCCATTAAAGTTGACATGTAAGATGATTAAGGTAGAGGTTAAGGCTAGAGTTTCGGGTAGGGACGTCTCGAGGACCCCGGATAGCACTAACCCTGCTTAATGCTGCCTCCCAGGCTGCTCTACTCAGCCATCTTCCAAATCCCTGATTTCTGTACCTGTTTCCTAGACAACCGACTGCCGTTTAAAGGGGCAGTTCTGCTTATTGACCGCATGCCCTTGACCAGAACCGCACTCACACTTGAAGCTGTGATTAGACCCTTTTTTTATGGCACTTCAGATCCTTGTGGAAGGATCAGCATAGCGTGGCATTCCATGCTAAACACCCTGCACACTAAAACAAAGAGGTAGGGTTTATCCTGTGTCATCTCAAGTTGTCTGAGTGAGCTTATTATGGTACTGTAGGCTTAGTGCAGATCTATTGCTTTCTACATTCACTATCATGTTCATTTAAGTGTGTGTGACAGTATACCAATACATGGTATTACTTGATGACATCTACACCCTGTCTAAAATGACGACAATATCACATTGCCAGTGGGGGATATTCAGCCCCTCTTCTATCCTCCTGTGGAGATCTCTCTATCTCTCTCTCTGTCTCTCTGTCTCTCTCTCTAGCTTTGCTTTCTCTCCTTATATCAACCAAGAGTCTGATGTCTTAATCTGGCACTCCATAATTTATTTCCCGCTCTTAATTACTATGCGATGGTTCTAACAGGTAAACCCAGTCAAGCAAGACTAATGGGATTTCTCCCCCCAGTGTCGCAGGAACAACCACCTCCATGTTGGGTTTAACTACACTGAACAAAAATCTAAATGTATCATGCAACAATTTCAAAGGTCTTACTGCGAAGCGCTCACTAAACAAATTTGTGCAGAAAATTTGAGAGAAATATGTTTTTTTTTGTGCGTATGGAACATTTTAGGGATCTTTTATTTCAGCTCATGAAACATGGGACCAACACTTTACATGTTACGTTTATATTGTTATTCAGTGCAGAAAGGAGCATGAAAGAGAGAAGAGACAGATGAAGGAATGCAAATGATATGTGTCAGGATGAGATTGGGCTTTTGTTTTGATGGCGCTGCTCTGCAGCTGTCTGTTGGATAGCTGTCTGTCTGGCTGCTAGCCAGGCCGCTTGTCACGAGTAGCATATTGGTTGTCAAACCAATTATAGCCTCAATAGGTTTCAGATCGTTCCTTTAACTTATTTTTTTGTTTGTTTAAAACTCAGTTTCATGAACTTTCTGAAGGACATAGACCATTTCTGTTTTAGACAGTGTGACGTGATCTTTCTTAGAGGTCATCATCTCTGAGTTGGACTAATCTAATGCCGACTAAACAAAAACCACACACAAACAGACTGAATGCACGCACACGCGCACACATACACACACACAGTCTGAGCTAAGAAGCCTAACCAGCTATCTCAAGTCAAGGTCACTCAATTAGAATAGCTGAACCTGAATCTTCTCCAACTCCCTCTTTCTCTCCTCTCCCTCTATCTCTCCTCTCTCACTTTCTCTTCATCTCTTAGTTTTTTCTGCCTCTGTTTCTTTCACTCTCTTCTCCTTCTCTACTTTCTCTGATCGGGCAGCAGACAGCGTGTAAGTACTCTAACCCAGAGAAGTCTCTGGGAGCCCTTGCGATTGGTTCTGCTCTGTAGCACTGTTCACAATCGATTAAGAGACGGTGCGCTCCCACTAACAGCTTTCCTCTGCTGCTCCTGTGGCTTTAATACTGTCACATAGACTCCCAACTTCACACCTAACCCTTCAACCCGCTCTTTCCCCTCTCTTTTTCTGCACCTCCCTTCTCCTTTTTCCCCTCTCATTTTGAAACTCCCTAACTCTATCACCCCGCAAAATCTCTCTCAACATCTCTTTATTCTCCCCTTCTCTCTCGCCTCGATGCTCCACTTTCTTTATTCTCCCCTTCTCTCTTGCCTCGATGCTCCCCTTTATTCTCTCTCTCGCCTCGATGATTCTCCACTTTCTTTATTCTCCCCTTCTCTCTCGCCTTGATGCTCCACTTTCTTTATTCTCCCCTTATCTCTCGCCTCGATGCTCCACTTTCTTTATTCTCCCCTTCTCTCTCGCCTCGATGCTCCACTTTCTTTATTCTCCCCTTCTCTCTCGCCTCGATGCTCCACTTTCTTTATTCTCCCCTTCTCTCTCGCCTCGATGCTCTACTTTCTTTATTCTCCCCTTCTCTCTCGCCTCGATTCTCCACTTTCTTTATTCTCCCCTTCTCTCTCGCCTTGATGCTCTACTTTCTTTATTCTCCCCTTCTCTCTCGCCTTGATGCTCCACTTTCTTTATTCTCCCCTTCTCTCTCGCCTTGATGCTCCACTTTCTTTCGCTCTGCTCTCCTCATTATTAGTTGTTCACCTCCTTTCAATCCTCTGCTCTCCGGACTCACCCTGTTTCTATCACCATTAATATCCAATGTTTTTCTATCTTTTATACTCTGAGAGAGAGATACAGAGAGAGAGAGACTCGTACATTTACTCAGTGAAAACAATGTACTGAGCAAATGTCAAATTGGCCTTTTACCAAATTACAGCACTCTGCACACCCTAATTGACAAACAAACAAACCAAAACAAAGGCAAAGTCTTTTAATGTTTTGTTGATTTCAAAAAAGCC
The DNA here is from genome assembly GCF_045791955.1 of Oncorhynchus clarkii lewisi. NCBI lineage: Eukaryota > Metazoa > Chordata > Actinopteri > Salmoniformes > Salmonidae > Oncorhynchus > Oncorhynchus clarkii. Next base: position 68,985,384 of record NC_092163.1, read on the forward strand.
TTTGACTCAATGTGGCGTGAGGGTCTGCTATTCAAATTGATGGAAAGTGGTGTTGGGGGAAAAACATGTACAGAAACAAGTGTGCGGTTAAAATTGGCAAAAAACACACACATTTCTTCACACAGGGCCGTGGGGTGAGACAGGGATGCAGCTTAAGCCCCACCCTCTTTAACATATATATCAACAAATTGGCGAGGGCACTAGAACAGACTGCAGCACCCGGCCTCACCCTACTAGAATCTGAAGTCAAATGTCTACTGTTTTCTGATGATCTGGTGCTTCTGTCACCAACCAAGGAGGGCCTACAGCATTATTTAGATCTTCTGCACAGATTCTGCCAGACCTGGGCCCCTCTGCATGCAGACTTCTGCAAAAATATCCTCTGTGTGCAACGTAAAAAAAATAAAATAATGCATGCAGAGCAGAATTAGGCCGACCGCTCTAATGATCAAAATCCAGAAAAGAGACGTTAAATTCTACAACCACCTAATAGGAAGCGATTCCCACATTTTCCATAACAAAGCCATCACCTACAGAGAGATGAACCTGGAGGAGAGTACCCTAAGCAAGCTGGTCCTGGGGCTCTGTTTGCAAACACAAACAGACCCCACAGAGCCCCAGGACAGCAACACAATTAGACCAAACCAAATCACGAGAAAACAAAAAGATAAATACTTGACACATTGGAAAGAATTAACAAAAAACAGAGCAAACTAGAGTGCTGTTTGGCCCTGAACAGAGAGTACACAGTCACAGAATACCTGACCACTGTGACTGACCCAAATTTAAGGAAAACTTTCACTATGTACAGACTCAGTGAGCATAGCCTTGCTATTGAGAAAGGCCGACGTAGGCAAACCTGGCTCTCAAGAGAAGACAGGCTATGTGCACACTGCCCACAAAATGAGATGGAAACTGAGCTGCACTTCCTAACCTCCTGTCAAATGTATGACCATGTTAGAGACATATATTTCCCTCAGATTACACAGATCCACAAAGAATTTGAAAATAAACCCAATTTTGATAAATTCCCATATCTGCTGGGTGACATACCACAGTATGCCATCACAGCAGCAATATTTGTGACCTGTAGCCACAAGTAAAGGGCAACCAGAGAAGAACAAACACCATTGTAAATACAACCCATATATATATAAAAAAGTCACCTTTATTTAACCAGGTAGGCCAGATGAGAACAAGTTCTCATTTACAACTGCGACCTGGCCAAGATAAAGCAAAGCAGTGCGACACAAACAACACAGAGTTACACATGGAGTAAACAAACTTACAGTCAATAACACAAAATAAAAATGTATATACAGTGTGTGCAAAAGTAGTAAGATTAGGGAGGTAAGGCAATAAATAGGTCATAGTGGTGAAATAATTACAATTTAGCAATTAAACACTGGAGTGATAGATGTGCAGAAGATGAATGTGTAAGTTAAGTAGAGATACTGGTGCAAAGGAGCAAAAAAATAAATAACAATATGAGGATGAGGTAGTTGGATGGGCTATTTACAGATGGGCTGTGTACAGGTGCAATGATCGGTAAGCTACTCTGACAGCTGGTGCTTAAAGTTAGTGAGGGAGATATAAGACTCCAGCTTCAGTGATTTTTGCAATTTGTTCCAGTCATTGGCAGCAGAGAACTGGAAGGAAAGGTGGTCAAAGGAGGAATTGGCTTTGGGGATGACCAGTTAAATATACCTGCTGGAGCATGTGCTTGCGGGTGGGTGCTGCTATGGTGACCAGTGAGCTGAGATAAGGCGGGGCTTTACCTAGCAAAGATTTATATATGACCTGGAGCCAGTGGGTTTTGCAATGAATATGAAGCGAGGGCCAGCCAACGAGAGCATACAGGTCACAGTGGTGGGTAGTATATGGGGCTTTGGTGACAAAACTGATGGCACTGTGATAGACTACATCCAATTTTGCTGAGTAGAATATTGGAGGCTATTTTATAAATGACATCGCTGAAGTCAAGGATCGGTAGGATAGTCAGTTTTACGAGGATATGTTTGGCAGCATGAGCGAAGGATGTTTTGTTGCGAAATAGGAAGCCGATTCTAGATTTAATTTTGGATTGGAGATGCTTAATGTGAGTCTAGAAAGAGAGTTTACAGTCTAACCAGACACCTAGGTTGTCCACATATTCCAAGTCAGAACCGTCCAGAGTAGTGATGCTAGATGGGCTGGCAGGCGGGTGCGGGCAGCGATCGGTTGAAAGGCATGCATTTAGTTTTACTTGCATTTAAGAGCAGTTGGAGGCCACGGAAGGAGTGTTGTATGGCGTTGAAGCTTGTCTGGAGGTTTGTTAACACAGTGTCCAAAGAAGGGCCGGAAGTATATAGAATGGTGTCATCTGCGTAGAGGTGGATCAGCAGATCACCAGCAGCAAGAGCAACAGAATTGATGTATACAGAGAAAAGAAACTGAACACTGTGGCACCCCCATAGAGACTGCCAAAGGTTCGAACAAAAGCCCCTCCGATTTGACACACTGAACTCTATCGGAGAGTAGTTGGTGAACCTGTTGAGCTGTTGAGTCTGCCAATAAGAATGCAGTGATTGACGGAGTTGAAAGCCTTGGCCAGGTCGATTACGATGGCTGCAAAGTGTTGTTTTTTATCGATGGAGGTTATGATATTGTTTTGGACCTTGAGCGTGGCTGAGGTGCACCCATGACCAGCTCTGAAACCGGATTGCATAGTGGAGAAGGTACGGTAGGATTCTAAATGGTTGGTGATCTGTTTGTTAACTTGGCTTTCAAAGACTTTAGAAAGGCAGGGCAGGATGGATATAGGCCTGTAACAGTTTGGGTCTAGAGTGTCTCCCCATTTGAAGAGGGGGATGACTGTGGCAGCTTTCCAATCTTTGGGGATCTCAGACAATATGAAAGAGAGGTTGAACAGGCTAGTAATTGGGGTTGCAACAATTGCGGTGGATAATTTTAGAAAGAGAGGGTCCAGATTGTCTAGCCCGGCTGATATGTAGGGGTCCAGATTTTGCAGCTCTTTCAGAACATCAGCTATCTGGATTTGGGTGAAGGAGAAATGGGGGTGTCACGCCCTGACCATAGTTTACTTTGTATTTTCTATGTTTTGATTGGTCAGGGTGTGATCTGAGTGGGTATTCTATGTTTCATGTCTTGTTTGTCTATTTCTATGTTCAGCCTGATATGGTTCTCAGTCAGAGGCAGGTGTTCGTCATTGTCTCTGATTGGGAACCATATTTAGGTAGCCTGGGTTTCACTGTGTGTTTGTGGGTGATTGTTCCTGTCCTATGTGTCCCTGCAGCTGCTCACCCACCACCAACGGACCAAGCAGCGTTCAACAGGCAGGAGCAGCGCGAGGAGAAGCGCAATAAGGATTTCTGGACATGGGAGGAAAGTGGGCGGCCGACCCAGGGAGAGTGCCGGAACATAGCCCAGTGCGGGCTATTCCACCTCGCCGCACTGGCAGGGCGACCGTGAGCATTCAACCAGGTAAGGTTGGGCAGGCTCGGTGCTCAAGAGCTCCAGTGCGCCTGCATGGCCCAGTACCACCAGTGCCAGTTAGCAAGGAGCTGCCAGTCTGCAAGGAGCTGCCAGTCTGCAAGGAGCTAGTCTGCATGGAGCTGCCAGTCTGCAAGGAGCCGCCAGAGCTGCCTGTCTGCAGGATGCCGCCAAAGCTGCCAGTCTGCAAGGAGCCGCCAGAGCTGCCAGTCTGCAAGGAGCCGCCAGAGCTGCCAGTTAGCATGGAGCAGCCAGGGCCGCCAGTCAGCATCTAGTGCATGGAGCAGCCAGGGCCGCCAGTCAGCATGGAGCAGCCAGTCAGCATTTGGAGCAGCCAGAGCAGCCAGGTGTCAGCATGGAGCAGCCAGAGCTGCCAGTCAGCATGGAGCAGCCAGTCAGCAGACTCTTCCAGATCTGCCAGTCGTCCAGACTCTTCCAGATCTGCCAGTCGTCCAGACTCTTCCAGATCTGCCAGTCGTCCAGACTCTTCCAGATCTGCCAAGACTCTTCCAGATCTGCCAGTCGACCAGACTCTTCCAGATCTGCCAGTCGACCAGACTCTTCCAGATCTGCCAGTCGACCAGACTCTTCCAGATCTGCCAGGGGGAGGCTTGGGCAAGTTGCTGTGGGGGGTTCAGAGCTGTTGACAGGGGTAGGGATAGCCAGGTGGAAAGCATGGCCAGCCGTAGAAAAATGCTTATTGAAATGAGTGATTATCGTAGATTTATCGGTGGTGACAGTGTTTCCTAGCCTCATTGTAGTTGGCAGCTTGGAGAAGGTGCTCTTATTCTCCATGGACTTTACAGTGTCCCAGAACCTTTTGGAGTTTGTGTTACAGGATGCAAATTTCTGTTTGAAAACACAAGCATTTACTTTTCTAACTGCCTGTGTATATTAGTTCCTAACTTCCCTAAAAAGTTGCATATCGCGGGCTATTCGATGCTGATGCAGTACGCCACTGGATGTTTTTGTGCTGTTCAAGGGCAGTCAAGTGTCATGACGTTGCCCTCTTTGGGTACAGCGAACACCATCCCCCTCTCTCTGCATCCAGACTGGTCAGAGAGAGGTCGTAAATTCCCTGCCTCATGGCCACACAGTATAAGAGACAGAGTGAATTTTCATAGAGAACAAAGGAATTTCTTCCACCTCACAGAACTTGAGGTCCCAACAAATATCATGTTCCAGAGAAGGTATAAAAGATCGGTGAAGAATCCAGCTACTAACTGGTCCGTTTGTTACAACTTGGGGAAGCTCATGGGAGACGGTGTGGCCACATTACCATAACGCTGTTTATATAATAGCCTCAGATATGAGGTTTACATCTAATTGTTGTATAAGATGAATGAATGAATATGATACTGTTTACACAATTTTACAATGTGATTTTGGACTGTTTAATGAAGGGAACTCCAATTCCCTTTTGAGTTGAACTAAATTAGAGGTCCGCCCATGAGCCCAGTTAGGGTCTAACCACAACAGAGAGTGGGAGAGAGACGGACAATTCTACAAAAGAAACAACTTTTCAACAGCGATCAAGACGACACACTGAGCGTAAATATATATATTGATTGCAATTGTTCCCGAATGAGTGAGCGTTCATGTATAAAGGATTAGCATTTCAATTGTTATAATTATCAAATCTGTAGTGACTTCTCAGTCGACCCCCACTTCCCTTTTTGTCTAACAAGCCGCGATGCCGGTTTAGCCCACTAGGGCACATTCTCCTATCATTTCATGTAACCATATTTACTGTTTGTTTATGCATTTCTGTGAATTACTTAGTTAGTAATAAATAAATGATTTAAGACAATTGATGTATGGATGACTCATAGTGAAGACTGGGTTCGTGCAGATAACCAACAATTTACGACGTTTAGAATGAGACTAACATGAGGTAAAGTAAATGATTCATTAATCAGAAGACTATGGATCAGATATGAAAATATCTGAAAGGTTATATGGGATATTATAACTTTAATCTGAATATTTTCCTTGGTACCCCGACTTCCTAGTTAACCTTGCACCGAACCCGTTAGCGGGATTAAATTCGACAACATATGGTGATCGCTACATAAATAGTCATATTAAACATTCATGAAAATACAAGTGTCTCACATGTTTCAAAAGCGTAAAATCTTGCTAATCCAACGGCGTTGTCAGATTTAAAAAAGGATTTACTGTGAAAGAATACGATGTGATTATCTGAGGATAGAGCCCCATAAAAAAACTATTTCAACCAGCACAGGCGTAACAAAATCACAAATTGAAATAAAATAAATTGTTTACCTTTGACGATCTTCCTCTGTGTGCACCCCAATGCTCATTGTTACACAATGAATGGTATTTTGTTTGATAAAATCCATTTTTATAGCCTAACACGAAACATTTTGTGAACCGCTTGTGCCGTGAATTCCGTCTCATTCAATTTTCGATGACACATTCAATGTAAATACACACACTAAACGTGACTTTTCCAGTCATGTTTGGTTTCATTGCTATCAACTGGTTTGTTTGTAACACAACCAAACTTGATGGGTCATTTCGCGGGACCTATTGACTGAAAGAAACCGATTTGGTTTCTTTTTGGATCTGATTGACTGTATTTTAACCCAATAACCACTGATCGTCTTGAAATCTAGCCAATGAGCTGAGGTAAATGGGAATATGTAATGTTTATGTGTTGGAAGACCAACCCATGTAGTAAACTCCTGCATAAAGACGGTCATTCGCCATTGAAGATTCATACTGGAAGGAGCCAAGCTTGAGACGCACAGCACTTTTTCGGTAATGCGCATCTTCAGCTGTTTATATATCGGACATCATGGCGAATAAGTCAGGGAAAGCTAAATCTAAGACTAGATATACGAATGTAGACAAAATTATGGAGGAAATTTATCGTGATAGTGAAACATCTTCTTTTGGAAGACGATTCAGCTAGCGACCATAGCTATGACTCCAAAATGGAAGCATAGTTTTTGAACGGAGAGGACATTGTTTTAGACTGGTAAGTTCTTCTCATGCTAATGCCGTTGTTTGGAATTAATAATATAAAATATTATTTGTGATTTTTTTTGTACATTTTATTTGCAATATATAAAAATGTAATGAAATGTGTAAAGTACACATTGGCTATGCATTGTGGATGGGGGTATGTTTGTATGTATGTGATTGACCCATAGCCTATGTTTGTGTGTGTGTGTGTGTATATTGTTAGTGTTCAAATACTGGAGAGTTGAGACCAAATCACGAACGCTGGACAGAGTGGATTTCAGTTGTAACAAAAGACAGTTTTAATGAGTCAGAGATATCTTGTCCCGCAGTTTTTACGTGCACGGACCTAGTTCACATAACTCGGCAAGGAGCCAGGTGAAAAAGAGGCCTATACAACGGTTACATTCATTTTTATACATAGAATAAAGTAGGTGGAGTCTTGTCGTTTCGGTCTTCTTGACTGGTCGGAGGGTTGGAGGCGGGCCTTGCTCTAGCCAGAGCAGAAGCCCCATTGGTGCACAGCAGAGCCTTATCCTGAGTATCCGACAAATAGAGGGGGTCAGTCTTGTGGCTGGGTGTATGTGTTCTTACGACGGAATGTCTTTGTTTGTATGAGCTATGTGTATGAATGCTTATATAACAAATCCCTCTCTTCACGTCTATTAGACGTGAAAACTATAGCAGAAAGGTGGCGGTTGCAATCGTGGGTATACATAAGGTGGTGCTCCTAACCTTGTCTGGTTTGCATGGTGTGTCTGTAGGAGTAGTGCTACGTTTGGGACGGGAGTGATTGGAGGGAGTGATATCAGGAAAGGAGTTAGGGACATGTGTAGGGGTTGGTGTACGTGATGTGGCAGGGTGAAATAGTTGTTCAATTAACCATGTGAAAGTCCTAGGGTTACTCCAAATATCAGTAGGAATATCACAAATAAGGGACCAGATATCCCCAGCCTCACCCAGAGAGGGAGAAATTTCCCTCTAACTGGGCGAGGTTCCCTTCTCAGGGGAGGCGGAGTTTGATGCCGCATCACCTGAGGAAAAAGTGTCTTCATTTGGAATCGAATTTAGGCCGCTCAAATCAGCTCTGACTTCAGTCAGTGTTCTAGAAGGAATTGGGGCTGGGGTGCAATGTGTAAGGCGGTGCCAAGGTGTGCCTGATTTACCTTTGACCTGGACTGAGTGTGAAGTAACCTCCTTCACTTCGTACGGTCCAGTCCACCTGGGTTCCAGCCACTTTCTCTTGTGGACTGTAACCCTCACCCCGTCACCAACCTTTACCTTCAGTAGTGGCGTGTCCCCCGGCAGCTCCCCCTCTTGGACCTTGTGAACCTGGGTAGAGAGTGCTGCAGAGAGAACCGTCAGTTTTTTCACATAATTAGACATTACAATTTGTTGTACATCAAGGGCGGGCATATGACCTCCCTCCCTTGGTGGACCATGCATGACTCTACCAGTCATTATCCCATGAGGCACATACTTTAGCTATCTTAGCTTTTGCTTTTGGTTTGACGTTCCACCAGATTTTGGGATTGGGGCCTGTACTTAGATCCAAATCTGTGGGTTATGCCAAATCTTTCTTCCACCTGTCTCAGGTGTTTGTTAAATGTGAGCCATTTGTCAAATTTGATTTGTCTTGGGATGCCATACCTGGGTATTAGTTTGGTTTGTAGCCACTCAAAGACTGACCTAGCATCCTCCCCTTTTGTTAGTATTGCCTCTACCCATTTGGAGAACCTATCTACTATGACTAGGAGATAGAGTTTGCCTTTAGATAAATTTTCGGGGCCCATGTCGGTGTAGTCTATACTAATATCCTGAAAACATGCATTAGGTATTAAGTATGAGCCCATTGGTGTTCGATATGGTTTCTTTGGGTTGTGTCTGTCACAACCATTGCATTCGTCACAAAATAAATCATCGTCATAAAATAAGTCAGTCATATTTTTTATGTGAGGGTGCCACCAGATGTGCGAGGCCTTTTTGGAGGGTCTTTAGTTTGCCTTCGTGTGTGGGGCCATGTGTTTCTCATAAAAGTTCTGGGTCCATCAGTGTGGCCTGCTTCATGGGCATGGGCTGAGTCTGTATAGATATTCAGTCTTTCCTTTTCCTCTGATGAGGACCTGCGTCAATCCGATGATTTCAGCTAATTTGGCCGATGCTGGTTGAGGGATGATGGCTGATTGAAGGGTGACATCACGAGGTGAGCTGTTTTTTCAATAGCTTTTGCTACTGCAGCAACGTATCTGGCGCATGTTGACTGTCCTACCTCAATGTGGTCAAGTTTGAAGAGTAGTACATCAAGACCCTTCTCTCCCCCTCTTGTTTCTGGAATAGGACGGATGAGGTGAATCCTTCCCTTTCAGAAACATCCAAATGGAACTTGTTCTTGTAGTCAGGTGCAGTCAGAGCTGCTGCCGCTGATAGATCTGTTTTCAGTAGTGCTATGGCTGTAGATGCTTCAGCCGTCCAGGCCAGGGGGGCATGGAGGTTCCTTGATCGTAGGATGACCAGTGCTGCCACCCCCTCTGGGCCACACCCAATGGTACAACACCTGATAGGTGGGGTCAGGTGCATCATGTCTTCGTCCCAGTCTGCAGTGTAGAGGCAGTCATCAGTTTCTGTTGCATTGAGTGTGCAATGGATCTCAGCTTGGGGAGTCTTATATGGGTGCAGAGTGTAGATTTGAGCTTTCAGTTGGTTGAACTTAAACTGGATGTGAGGGGTGGCAGGCCCTGTGGGTAGGCATTTTAGCCAGTACACTTCTTGGGCTTCAGACAGTGTGGTCATCGGCAGGAGTGGCATCCTCATCATTCTTACTGGGTGATCAGGTGTTGAAGTGGGAGGGTTGGTTGTAATCTTGCTGCTCCTGCTGCATGTGGCTAGATTCTGGGTGGTTGTATGCTGGCTGTTGCTGATGCATGGGTGTGGGTCCTGGTTGCTGATGTTGCAGAGGTGGGTTTCCCCCACTTCCTCTTGCTCTCCATTGCTGTTGCTGCGGGGAGAGTGGTTTCATGCAATCTCTGGCAAAATGACCGGGAATTCCGCAGTTAAAACACTGGTAGTTTCCCCCTCTGTGTTGTCCAGTGTAGGGACCCCGTCGAGCCCATACTGGGTGTTGTTGTTGCAGGATATACCGCTGTTGGGGAGGGTAATGGGGTGGTGGGGCTGCCTGCTGTTGGATCATCTGAGAGACAGTCTGTGCCACGATCTGAGTGTTATCTGGCTGCTCCCCTTGGTCTTGAGTTTCTACTGCAATCATTTGTTTGGGCGTGATGGCTGCAGACATTTTATCTAAGTCGTCTGATAATGTGTATAATGCGTTATTTAGGTATATTCAATCCTTACTATGTGGTGTTTATTTCTATCGTTGTATGCTTAGCCCGTACTGCTGTACTGGCTGTGGCTTATCTCTTCCACCCTCACCCTCGCATACAAAGGGGGTTATCAGTATGTGACGCCCGCCACGTGTGTTTCTCCGGTATTTTATTTGAATTTGTTCAGCGATTCGTTTAGGTATTTTCTAGAAATGATTCGGCGATTTCCTTTTGGAACAATATATCAGTGAATATATGCGGTTCTATAACAATTTTGAGAGTAATTCTAGCTCTTTAGGAAATATAGATAGAATTTCTAGACAACTAAGAGTTGTTCAGTGAATTATTTAAATACTTTCTGTAAACAATTCAGTAAATTCCTTTATGAACTTATATCAGTAAATTCGAGCGATTCTATAGCAATTGTCAGAATAATTCTATATCTTTAGGAAATATGGATAGAATAGAAAAACCCAAAAATCAGTGTGTAGCTTTTAGCGTCTGTCAAACAAAGTCTGTACTAAGCTCGGCGGCTTATTTAAATACTTTCTAGAAACAATTCAGTAAGTTCCTTTATGAACTTATATCAGTAAATTCCAGCGATTCTATAGCAATTGTCAGAATAATTTTAAACTTTAGGCAATATCAACAGGAATGAAAAAAACGAAAATCAGTATTCCAGCCCGGCTGCTGTCAATCAAAGTTGCACGGCCATTCGATACTAAGGTGGCTTTGTCTATCAGCACGTGTGCCTAATAGCCCAGTTACGTATCCCAACCTACTCCGCGACAAACGTTTCTTTCAATTTAATTTCCCCCATCTCCAAATCGTGGAATGTCAACTCTGGTTCATATTATGTTTATTGTTTGATGTGCAATAGCCACCTCATTCCCGATCTCTGTCTTGTGGAACGCCAAACTTACATATCCTGTATCTACTCGACTACACCTCTTACAAAACCTATTAAATAATACACAGCTTTTTTAATAGGGCATTTTTCATGCAGATTCATTCAATCCAACCACACCTCCACAAGACCTATTCGATGTTATATGTATCAACAGGAGATTTTACTTGCAGATCCGGTTCATCCATAATTCAACTATAACCACACCTCCACAAGACCTTTATTCGATAGTACAGAACGTATCAAAATAGGACATTTTTACTTGCAGATTCGGTTCATCTATAATTCAACTATAACCACACCTCCACAAGACCTTATTCGATAGTACAGAACGTATCAAAATAGGACATTTTTACTTGCAGATTCGGTTCATCTATAACCACACCTCCACAAGACCTTATTCGATAGTACAGAACGTATCAAAATAGGACATTTTTACTTGCAGATTCGGTTCATCTATCATTCATTCATTCGTATGAAATTCTCATTGAATTTCCAACATCCATAATTGTGTCCTTTACGTGTTAAAACACAGCCACTATTTAACGTCACCTCTATACACAACCCAATACACATATAATTAGGACAGTTTTCTATGCAGATTTCAGAACAAATAGGGTTCCTGGAGGAATTTAACACATTGGTCAATCACAATTCACACATTCCTATTAAAATAACTGAGTATAGGCCCATTAATAAGAATATATATATATATATATATATATATATATTTTTTTTTTTTTACAAAACAAGATATCTTTAATCAATGTCTTAGGTTCTTATGTAAAAAATTTGGGCACCGATTCATACTCACGCCCAGTACTTTCTGATCAAAATTTGGTTTAGGCTATAATACAATATGCAGATTTCGATATAACGGGCTCTGCTCACCTTATATAGAGCGCTCCGATCAGATTTCCTGAGGCAAGATGAATGGCTGGGGAAGTCACTCTTCCGTCTGATTTTTTAGCCGTGATCAGTCTCGTCCTCTCACACTAACTTATAATAGATCGAATTCAAGAACAACCAAACTCTGCTACCAAGTTTTGTTAGTGTTCAAATACTGGAGAGTTGAGACCAAATCACGGACGCTGGACAGAGTGGATTTCAGTTGTAACAAAAGACAGTTTTAATGAGTCAGAGATATCTTGTCCCGCAGTTTTACGTGCACGGACCTAGTTCACATAACTCGGCAAGGAGCCAGGTGAAAAAGAGGCCTATACAACGGTTACATTCATTTTTATACATAGAATAAAGTAGGTGGAGTCTTGTCGTTTCGGTCTTCTTGACTGGTCGGAGGGTTGGAGGCGGGCCTTGCTCTAGCCAGAGCAGAAGCCCCATTGGTGCACAGCAGAGCCTTATCCTGAGCATCCGACCAATAGAGGGGGTCAGTCTTGTGGCTGGGTGTATGTGTTCTTACGACGGAATGTCTTTGTTTATATGAGCTATGTGTATGAATACTTATATAACAATATATACTGTATATAAATGGAATTGAGTAGAATGTAACAGCAAACCCACACATCGCATCACAGCGACCATGTTTCCTCCTCTCAGTCTACATATTATGGATTAGAGGGAGCATGGTGGAGATGCGCGTGTCTGCCCCTCCACCCCACCCCCACATGAAATAGCCTATTTGAGGCAGGCCCACAACAATGGCCAAAGTGAAATGGAACAGCACTTTATGTTCCCTGTACTCTATATATCTGTTTATTATACCTGTTGATACAGTGCTCATTTGTGAAACTATTCTAACTGAACATTTTCTTTCACAGTGACACTGACTCCGAATGGGAGCCCCCAGTGAAAAGGTGTCCATCCTCCACTGAAGCTGGTTCATCCAGCCGGACACCTGTTGTCTCCGGCTCCACACCTCCCGGGCCATCTAGAGGTGTGAAGGCACTGACAAAGAATAGGAAGAGGGGAAGTGTGCCACCTGCTAACGAAGGGACAGAAGGGCGTTGGCACACTGTCCTAGAAGATGACGTGGAGCCACCTCAACCAACATTTAGGCCGAAAAGGAAGCCAGGACCTCAGGTGAACATGACCGCAACTTACAGCCCCTTTCAGTTTTTTTCAGCTGTTTTTCACCCAATCCGTTGTCGATTCGCTCGTGTCTAACACGAATAAGTGTGGGGAGAAGAAGCAAGCAGGCAAAAAGGTAGCATGGAAGCCCATATCCATGTCAGACTTTTTCTGCTACCTTTCACTGGTCATCTACATGGGGCTGGTGAAGCTGAAAAGCCTGAGGGACTACTGGAAAACATAATCTCTTTCCCCATGACTGTTGTCTTGCAAAAGGTTTCTGGTAATTTCACAGGCGCTTCATATCAGTGACCCAAAGGTTGATGAAGCGAATGACAAGAAGAGAGGCACAGCAACTTTGATACTGTGCAAAATAAAACCTCTCTACTACAGCATTGTTGAGGCCTGCAAAACCTACTTTCAGCCAGCCCAGAATGTGTCAATAAATGAGAGGATGGTAGCCTCAAAGGCCAGAATTGGCCTCAAACAGTACATGAGAAACAAACCAACCAAGTGGGGTTACAAGCTGTTTGTGTTGGCTGATTCTGTGTGTGCCTACACATGATTCTTTTTTGTCTATGAGGGGAAGAACAGTTTTTCTACCGGTAAGGGACTTAGCTAATACTCTGTAATGGAGTTATTGGATTTTCAACTGCTAGGGAAGGGCTACAAACTCTTTGTGGATAACTTCTACACAAGCCCTACCCTGTTTGCAGACCTTAGGAAGCTTGTGGCACCATTCGTACCAACAGGGTGGGCTTTCCGTAGACAAAGGTGAACAACATGCCTAAGCGGGATGAGCGGGGGACCATGCGATGGATCCGTGAAGATGGCCTGCTGTTTGTAAAGTGGATGGATACCAGAGAGGTGGTGAAGTGCACAACAATCCACAAGTCCTTCAGTGGGGATCATGTTTTCAGGCGTGTGAAGGACGGTGCCGGGGCATGGACCACCAAAAATGTCCCCATTCCAACTGCAGTAAAGGACTACAACAAGAGCATGGGAGGTGTGGACCTATCAGATGCGTTGATAGGCTATTACAATGTTCTCCATAAGACGATGAAATGGTACAAGACCTTCTTCTATCATTTCATCGACATTGCTGTGGTGAATGCATTCATCCTACACAAGGAAATGGCTAAGAGCTGTGGAAAGCCCTTCCTTTCACAGAAAGCTGCTCATCAAGGAGCTTGCTGGCAGCAGCATCACATTCTACCTACTCTACCTCTGTCCCTTATGTCCCTTCTGCTCCTGCCACAAGTGTTCATCTGCCCAAATTTATTTCCGCAGGCATGGATATGCCTAAAGGCCAAAAGGGCACAGCATGGAGGCGTCACTGTGTTGTTTGCAAGATGAAGTCCCCCATCACCTGCACCACATGCTAGGTGACCCTCTGCTTTACAGCAGAAAGAGACTGCTATGGCACCAGGCATCAGCAGCACAATATTGTGTAGAGCTTTAGTAAAGTGTGTGGGGTTATATCCTTCCTGTTTGGCCCTGTCCGGGGTCTCATCGGATGGGGCCACAGTGTCTCCTGACCCCTCCTGTCTCAGCCTCCAGTATTTATGCTGGAGTAGTTTATGTGTCGGGTGGCTAGGGTCAGTTTGTGATATCTGGAGTACTTCTCCTGTCTTATCCGGTGTCCAGTGTGAATTTAAGTATGCTCTCTCGAATTCTCTCCTTTTTTCTCTCTCTTGGAGGACCTGAGCCCTAGGACCATTCGTCAAAACTACCTGGCATGATGACTCCTTGCTGTCCCCAGTCCACCTGGCCTTGCTGCTGTTTCAGTTTCAACTGTTCTGCCTGCGGCTATGGAACCCTAAACTGTTCATATTTACTTTTGAGGTGCTGTCCTGTTGCACCCTCTACAACCACTGTGATTATTAGTGTCTGACCCTGCTGGTCATCTATGAACGTTTGAAAATCTAGGTCATGTTCTGTTATAATCTCCATCCGGCACAGCCAGAAGAGGACTGGCCACCCCACATTGCCTGGTTCCTCTCTAGGTTTCTTCCTAGGTTTTGGCCTTTCTAGGGAGTTTTTCCTAGCCACCGTGCTTCTACACCTGCATTGCTTGCTGTTTGGGGTTTTAGGCTGGGTTTCTGTACAGCACTTTGAGATATCAGCTGATGTACGAAGGGCTATATAAATACATTTGATTTGATTTGACAACTGGAGCTAGACGCTGGCTCCAGTGCGACTCCACAAGCTGCTCATCATCAAGTCCACTTCGATGTGAGTAAAAATATTGCTTTAGTCCCTCCATTTCGAGAGTCGGAAGTTAATTATTATTTCTCTGCGTTTGAGCGTGTGGCCGCTGCGCTGCATTGGCCACTCGAGGTTTGGCCGCTCCTGTTGCAATGTAAATTGTCTGGGAAAGCCCAGGAAGTAGTAGCTGCTCTCTCCCTGGAAGACAGTTTACACTACGATACAGTTAAAACTACAGTGTTGCGGGCTTATGAGTTGGTGTCTAAAGCTTATAGACAGCGCTTCAGGAACCACAAGAAACCCTCTTACCGTACATTTGTTGAGTTTGCAAGGGACAAAGAGTCTCTGTTTAATCGCTGGTGTTCAGCCAGCAAAGCTAACACCTTTGCTGATATTCGGGAGTTGATGCTGTTGGAGGATTTTAAAAGTGACCTCCCAGATAGAATTGTAGTTCATTTAAATGAACAGAAAGTGGGGACATTGGCCCAGGCAGCAGTGTTGGCAGATGAGTACGCTTTGACACACAAGACTGTCTTTGGTGCACCTCGTTTTGAAGGCCGGACGATTATCATCAGTGCCTCGTTCAGGTCGCTTTTCCTCTGACAACCCTAAGCCTTTTCATGAAATCCGTGAATGTTTTTACTGTCACCAAAAGGGTTATGTGATTGCGGACTGCCCGGTTTTGAAAAATAAACCGCAACAGTCCCCAAAAAAGAAAAGTTTGGGTTTAGTCAAGTCTTTGGCTTGTCCATTGGATCGAGTTATTGATTCAGCATTTGAGTAACTGGATCCTGTCTATGCTCCGTTTATCTCTGCCGGTTGTGTTTCCTTAACAGGAGAACAAGCTGATCAAAAGTCTATCCAAATCTTACGAGACACCGGGGCGGCGCAGTCAGTAATCGATACTGATGCTTTACCCTGGTCTCCTGAAATGTATTGTGGCTCGCATGTCATATTACAGGGGATAGAGACAAAAAACATACCTGTACCATTACACTGGGTCCACATAGTGTCAGACTTGGTATCAGGACGTTTCCGTGTTGGTGTAGTGTCTACACTGCCAGTAAAAGGAGTCACATTGCTACTAGGGAATGATATTGCTGGTGGTAACGTCACTCCTGTGTTAGAGGTAGTAGACAACCCAGAAATCAGAACTACAGATGAGAAATTGGTTCAAGCATTTCCACATGTTTTTCCTGCTTGTGTGTTAACGAGGGCACAATCTCGCAAGCTAGGAGATGTGGTGGATTTGGCTAGTACCATTTTTGAGAATGTTGAGGTAGAACACAACGCACCGAGTATTCCTTCTGCAAGGCCGACAGTTTTTACTCCTGTAAAAACTAAGACAGGGGAAAGCAAAATCGCGTCCCAATTAAATGACATTCTTTTGTCTGTCACCCCCAAGAAGGTGATTGAATGTCAAAAGGGAGACACCAGTCTTCGCAAGTGTTTTGCTTTGGTAATTTCCATTTAGGAAGCTAAAACTAAGGAGACTGCCTACTTTATGGAAGCAGGAGTTTTGATGCGGAAATGGACAGCTCATGACACTGTTAGTGACTGGAGTGAAGTGTGTCAAGTGGTTGTTCCTACACGGTTCCGACAGCAGGTGCTGAGTCCTTCGTCATTTCTTCTGGCCAGGTTTGAAATCTGACGTTGTCCAATTTTGTAAAACATGTCAACTCATTGGGAAAGTGAATCAAACAGTTCCTCGTGCTCCGCTCTGCCCGATTCCTGTGGTGGGGGAACCGTTTGAAAGAGTGATAATTGATGGTGTAGGACCATTGCCGAAAACCAGGTCAGGTAACCAGTTCCTACTGACAATCCCTGGCTCATCTCTGTCAGCACGTTTGTCTGGACCATATCTGGTGGAAAAGAAACTCAGTGACACCAATTATGTGATAAAGACCCCAGATAGAAGGCGTTCTTCCCGTGTGTGTCATGTTAACATGCTGAAAACACGGTCAAGCCCGCCGTCTCCAGTGTGGCTGCGGTGGTGCTGAAGCCTGGCTGGGACCTAGATGAGGATAAGGAGGACGGGTTGGAGTTACGCCATACGTTACAGCAGTGTGAACGCCTATGTAATTCAGAGATGCTGAAAAAGTTACCCTCTCAAATGGAGCATTTGGATAACGATCAAACTAAGGATCTTATCCTATTGATAAACAGTTTTCTAAATGTGTTTCAGGACATTCCAAGGCGCACGTCCATCTTGGAACATGACATAGATGTGGGGAACGCTGCTCCTATTCATCAGCATCCGTATTGGGTTAATGCTACGAAAAGGGAAGTAATGAAAAGTGAGGTAGCTTATTTATTACAGAATGACATGGCAAAACCCAGTAACAGCTCCTGGAGTTCCCCATGTATTCTTGTTCCTAAGCCTGATGGTACGTCCCGCTTATGTACGGACTATCGTCGTGTAAATGCAGTTACAAAGTCTGATTATTTTCCTCTACCTCGCTTAGATGACTGCATTGATAAAATTGGCTCTGCTGCTTACGTTAGTAAGTTAGATTTGCTAAAAGGTTATTGGCAGGTGCCTCTGACCTCTCGAGCTTCTGACATATCGGATTTCGTTACACATGATAACTTTGTACAATATACTGTGATGCCCTTTGGCATGTGTAATGTACCTGCTACTTTTCAACGGCTAGTTAATATTGTGTTTGCAGATGTGCCAAATTGTACTGCTTACCTTGACGATGTGGTGATTCATTCGTCTACTTGGTCTGATCATCTCTCCACTTTGAGAAGTGTGTTTCAGCGGTTGGAGAATGCTTCTTTAACCCTCAATTTGGCCAAGTGTGAGTTTGGTAAGGCTGCTGTGACTTACTTAGGGAAACAAGTGGGACGAGGTCAAGTGCGCCCAGTATCTGGCAAAGGGGAAGCAATTGCTTCTTTTCCTACTCCCACGACTCGCCGCCAGTTGAGCAGATTCCTAGGGATGGTAGGGTACTATCGTACATTCTGTAAGAATTTCTCGACGGTAGTAGCTCCCCTTTCATCTCTGCTTAGTCCCAAGGTACCATTCAAGTGGTCCAAGGACTGTAACTATGCTTCTGAGTCCGCTAAAGCGTTACTTTGTAGTGCCCCAGTGCTTGCCGCCCCCAACTTTGACAAACCTTTTAAGTTGGAGGTACAGTGCCTTGCGAAAGTATTCGACCCCCTTGAACTTTGTGACCTTTTGCCACATTTCAGGCTTCAAACATAAAGATATAAAACTGTATTTTTTTGTGAAGAATTAACAACAAGTGGGACACAATCATGAAGTGGAACGACATTTATTGGATATTTCAAACTTTTTTAACAAATCAAAAACTGAAAAATTGGGCGTGCAAAATGATTCAGCCCCTTTACTTTCAGTGCATCAAACTCTCTCCAGAAGTTCAGTGAGGATCTCTGAATGATCCAATGTTGACCTAAATGACTAATGATGATAAATACAATCCACCTGTGTGTAATCAAGTCTCCGTATAAATGCACCTGCACTGTGATAGTCTCAGAGGTCCGTCAAAAGCGCAGAGAGCATCATGAAGAACAAGGAACACACCAGGCAGGTCCGAGATACTGTTGTGAAGAAGTTTAAAGCCGGATTTGGATACAAAAAGATTTCCCAAGCTTTAAACATTTGCAAGCGATAATATTGAAATGGAAGGAGTATCAGAAGCTTTAAACATCCCAAGGAGCACTGTGCAAGCGATAATATTGAAATGGAAGGAGTATCAGACCACTGCAAATCTACCAAGACCTGGCCGTCCCTCTAAACTTTCAGCTCATACAAGGAGAAGACTGATCAGAGATGCAGCCAAGAGGCCCATGATCACTCTGGATGAACTGCAGAGATCTACAGCTGAGGTGGGAGACTCTGTCCATAGGACAACAATCAGTCGTACATTGCACAAATCCGGCCTTTATGGAAGAGTGGCAAGAAGAAAGCCATTTCTTAAAGATATCCACAAAAAGTGTCGTTTAAAGTTTGCCACAAGCCACCTGGGAGACACACCAAACATGTGGAAGAAGGTGCTCTGGTCAGATGAAACCAAAATTGAACTTTTTGGCAACAATGCAAAACGTTATGTTTGGCGTAAAAGCAACACAGCTCATCACCCTGAACACACCATCCCCACTGTAAAACATGGTGGTGGCAGCATCATGGTTTGGGCCTGCTTTTCTTCAGCAGGGACAGGGAAGATGGTTAAAATTGATGGGAAGATGGATGGAGCCAAATACAGGACCATTCTGGAAGAAAGTCTGATGGAGTCTGCAAAAGACCTGAGACTGGGACGGAGATTTGTCTTCCAACAAGACAATGATCCAAAACATAAAGCAAAATCTACAATGGAATGGTTCAAAAATAAACATATCCAGGTGTTAGAATGGCCAAGTCAAAGTCCAGACCTGAATCCAATCGAGAATCTGTGGAAGGAACTGAAAACTGCTGTTCACAAATGCTCTCCATCCAACCTCACTGAGCTCGAGCTGTTTTGCAAGGAGGAATGGGAAAACATTTCAGTCTCTCGATGTGCAAAACTGATAGAGACATACCCCAAGCGACTTACAGCTGTAATCGCAGCAAAAGGTGGCGCTACAAAGTATTAACTTAAGGGGGCTGAATAATTTTGCAGGCCCAATTTTTCAGTTTTTGATTTGTTAAAAAAGTTTGAAATATCCAATAAATGTCGTTCCACTTCATGATTGTGTCCCACTTGTTGTTGATTCTTCACAAAAAAATACAGTTTTATATCTTTATGTTTGAAGCCTGAAATGTGGCAAAAGGTCGCAAAGTTCAAGGGGGCCGAATACTTTCGCAAGGCACTGTAGATGCTAGTATAGTGGGGGTGGGTGCGGTTCTCTTACAGGAAGATGAAGATGGAGTGGATCGGCCCGTCAGTTTCTTCTCCCGTAAGTTCAACTCGTGTCAGTCAAGGTACTCTACAATTGAACAAGAGACGCTGGCTTTATTGCTTGCCTTACAGTTCTTTGAGGTATATGTGGCCTCCAGTGCCTTGCCTGTAATGGTCTTCACAGACCATAATCCATTGGTGTTCTTGAAACAAATGTACAATCAGAACCGCCGCCTTTTGAGTGTGATATAGAGAATTCAATTGCTGAGAGTTGTGTAGTGTTGGTGGTTTCTCAGAAAGCGATTTGGTATATACTATGTTAGTTGTTGCTGAGGGAGCTGATTGGCTATGTCTGGTATGTGTCAATAGGACGCACTGTTTTGATGATTGAAATGGTTTGTTATCCTGTTTCATTTGTTCCCAGGGGGGAAGGGGAAGGCACCTAGGGAGTGCTTAGGCAAGAGGCCCGTAGTATATTCACTGTCTAGGCACACTAGGTAAGACCTGGGCGGACCACCCCCTGTATTTTGGTTAGTGCACCAGGTGGTGCTAAATTAGGTAAGTAGTGGTTAGGCAGGTAAGATAGGAGAGGGTAGGTTAGGTAAGTAGTGGGTAGGCAGGTAAGATAGGAGAGGGTAGGTTAGGTAAGTAGTGGGTAGGCAGGTAAGGTAGGAGAGGGTATGTTAGGTAAGTAGTGGGTAGGCAGGTTAGATAGGAGAGGGGGCTTTGACATTTACATTCTTTGCTTTGGTTCCGTCTAGCCCCTTTTCCCCATATTACCGTGTGAAGGAATAAATTCCTAGTAAACGGTAAATTCTGCCTTTTGTCATCCTTACCCGCACCTACAGTCCATACCTCTTTCGCTTCACGGAGAGTTTAGTTGTAGCAGGGTGTTGCGTTCCCTCTTCAGATGTCCAGAGATACAACCTCTCTCATCATCACCCAGTGCCTGGGCTTACCTCCGCTGTACCCGCATCCCACCATACCCCTGTCTGCGCATTATGCCCTGAATATATTCTACCATGCCCAGAAATCTGCTCCTTTTACTCTCTGTCCCCAACGCTCTAGGCGACCAGTTTTGATAGCCTTTAGGCGCACCCTCATACTACTCCTCCTCTGTTCCGCGGGTGATGTGGAGGTAAACCCAGGCCCTGCATGTCCCCAGGCACCCTCATTTGTTGACTTCTGTGATCGAAAAAGCCTTGGTTTCATGCATGTCAACATCAGAAGCCTCCTCCCTAAGTTTGTTTTACTCACTGCTTTAGAACACTCTGCTAACCCTGAGATCCTTGCCGTGTCTGAATCCTGGCTCAGGAAGGCCACCAAAAATTCTGAGATTTCCATACCTAACTATAACATTTTCCGTCAAGATAGAACCGCCAAAGGGGGAGGAGTTGCAGTCTACTGCAGAGATAGCCTGCAAAGTAATGTCATACTTTCCAGGTCCATACCCAAACAGTTCGAACTACTAATTTTAAAAATTACTCTCTCCAGAAATAAGTCTCTCACTGTTGCCGCCTGCTACCGACCCCCCTCAGCTCCCAGCTGTGCCCTGGACACCATTTGTGAATTGATTGCCCCCCATCTAGCTTCAGAGTTTGTTCTGTTAGGTGACCTAAACTGGGATATGCTTAACACCCATGCAGTCCTACAATCTAAGCTAGATGCCCTCAATCTCACACAAATCGTCAAGGAACCCACCAGGTACAACCCTAAATCTGTAAACAAGGGCACCCTCATAGATGTCATCCTGACCAACTGGCCCTCCAAATACACCTCCGCTGTCTTCAACCAGGATCTCAGCGATCACTGCCTCATTGCCTGTATCCGCTACGGAGCCGCAGTCAAACGACCACCCCTCATCACTGTCAAACGCTCCCTAAAACACTTCTGTGAGCAGGCCTTTCTAATCGACCTGGCCCGGGTATCCTGGAAGGACATTGACCTCATCCCGTCAGTTGAGGATGCCTGGTCATTCTTTAAAAGTAACTTCCTCACCATTTTAGATAAGCATGCTCCGTTCAAAAAATGCAGAACTAAGAACAGATATAGCCCTTGGTTCACTCCAGACCTGACTGCCCTCGACCAGCACAAAAACATCCTGTGGCGGACTGCAATAGAATCGAATAGTCCCCGCGATATGCAACTGTTCAGGGAAGTCAGGAACCAATACACGCAGTCAGTCAGGAAAGCTAAGGCCAGCTTCTTCAGGCAGAAATTTGCATCTTGTAGCTCCAACTCCAAAAAGTTCTGGGACACTGTGAAGTACATGGAGAACAAGAGCACCTCCTCCCAGCTGCCCACTGCACTGAGGCTAGGTAACACGGTCACCACCGATAAATCCATGATTATCGAAAACTTCAGCATGCATTTCTCAACGGCTGGCCATGCCTTCCGCCTGGCTACTCCAACCTTGGCCAACAGCTCCGCCCCCCCCCCCCCCGCAGCTACTCGCCCAAGCCTCTCCAGGTTCTCCTTTACCCAAATCCAGATAGCAGATGTTCTGAAAGAGCTGCAAAACCTGGACCCGTACAAATCAGCTGGGCTTGACAATCTGGACCCTCTATTTCTGAAACCATCCGCCGCCATTGTCGCAACCCCTATTACCAGCCTGTTCAACCTCTCTTTCATATCGTCTGAGATCCCCAAGGATTGGAAAGCTGCCGCAGTCATCCCCCTCTTCAAAGGGGGAGACACCCTGGACCCAAACTGTTACAGACCTATATCCATCCTGCCCTGCCTATCTAAGGTCTTCGAAAGCCAAGTCAACAAACAGGTCACTGACCATCTCGAATCCCACCGTACCTTCTCCGCTGTGCAATCTGGTTTCCGAGCCGGTCACGGGTGCACCTCAGCCACGCTCAAGGTACTAAACGATATCATAACCGGCATCGATAAAAGACAGTACTGTGCAGCCGTCTTCATCGATCTTGCCAAGGCTTTCGACTGTCAATCACCATATTCTTATCGGCAGACTCAGTAGCCTCGGTTTTTCTGATGACTGCCTTGCCTGGTTCACCAACTACTTTGCAGACAGAGTTCAGTGTGTCAAATCGGAGGGCATGCTGTCCGGTCCTCTGGCAGTCTCTATGGGGGTGCCACAGGGTTCAATTCTCGGGCCGACTCTTTTCTCTGTATATATCAATGATGTTGCTCTTGCTGCGGGCGATTCCCTGATCCACCTCTACGCAGACGACACCATTCTATATACTTCCGGCCCGTCCTTGGACACTGTGCTATCTAACCTCCAAACGAGCTTCAATGCCATACAACACTCCTTCCGTGGCCACCAACTGCTCTTAAACGCTAGTAAAACCAAATGCATGCTTTTCAATCGTTCGCTGCCTGCACCCGCACGCCTGACTAGCAACACCACCCTGGATGGTTCCGACCTTGAATATGTGGACATCTATAAGTACCTAGGTGTCTGGCTAGACTGTAAACTCTCCTTCCAGACTCATATCAAACATCTCCAATCGAAAATCAAATCTAGAGTCGGCTTTCTATTCCGCAACAAAGCCTCCTTAGCTCACGCCGCCAAACTTACCCTTGTAAAACTGACTATCCTACCGATCCTTGACTTCGGCGATGTCATCTACAAAATTGCTTCCAACACTCTACTCAGCAAACTGGATGCAGCTTATCACAGTGCCATTCGTTTTGTCACTAAAGCACATTATACCACCCACCACTGCGACCTGTATGCTCTAGTCGGCTGGCCCTCGCTACATATTCGTCGCCAGACCCACTGGCTCCAGGTCATCTATAAGTCCATGCTAGGTAAAGCTCCACCTTATCTCAGTTCACTGGTCACGATGACAACACCCACCCGTAACACGCGCTCCAGCAGGTGTATCTCACTGATCATCCCTAAAGCCAACACCTCATTTGGCCGCCTTTCGTTCCAGTTCTCTGCTGCCTGTGACTGGAACGAATTGCAAAAATTGCTGAAGTTGGAGACTTTTATCTCCCTCACCAACTTCAAACATCTGCTATCTGAGCAGCTAACCGATCGCTGCAGCTGTACATAGTCTATCGGTAAACAGCCCACCCATTTTTACCTACCTCATCCCCATACTGTTTTTATTTATTTTATTTTCTGCTCTTTTGCACACCAATATCTCTACCTGTACATGACCATCTGATCATTTATCACTCCAGTGTTAATCTGCAAAATTGTAATTATTCGCCTACCTCCTCATGCCTTTTGCACACAATGTATATAGACTCTCCTTTTTTCTACTGTATTATTGACTTGTTAATTGTTTACTCCATGTGTAACTCTGTGTTGTCTGTTCACACTGCTATGCTTTATCTTGGCCAGGTCGCAGTTGCAAATGAGAACTTGTTCTCAACTGGCCTAGCTGGTTAAATAAAGGTGAAATAAAAATAAAATAAAATAAAGAGAGGCGTGCGTAATAGTAGCCATTGAATTAGCTGGTATATGGGCCTAGCTCGAGGCTAGCTCAAGGCTAGCTGGTGATTGCCTCGGGACAGGGGCGTTAGCTAACAGTAGCCACTCATTTGCAGCTAGCTAGCTGCGATGATCCGGTGTAATGATCCAGAACAGCAGGAATCCGGTGATTGGTAGAGAGAAGCAGTCCGGTATGCTCTAGGTTGATTTTGCGCTGAGCAGACAGGCATGTGTTGTCCGAGCTAAGGCTGGCTGGTGACCTAGAAAAAGGTGAAGACCGCTAGCTATGTCTAGCAAAGACTAGTAGCTAGTTAGCTGGCTAGCCTCTGATGGAAGTTCCAGTTATAAGGAATAAAAATAGCAGATCCGTACCACATTGGGTGAGGCAGGTTGCAGGAAGTATATTTAGTTCATAGATAGAAAGTGAGATTAAGATATATACAAAAAAGACTGGCTATTTACATGGGATAAGACAAGGGATAAGACAAATACACACGCCCTACTGCTACGCCATCTTAGACAAAATGTATGTTTATTTATTATCCCTTTTGCACTTTAACTATTTGCACATTGTTACAACACTGTATATAAACATAATGTGACATTTGAAAATCTTTATTATTTTGGAACTTCTGTGAGTGTAATTTTTACTGTTCATTTTTATTGTTTATTTCACTTTTGTTTACTATCTACTTCACTTGCTTTGGCAATGTTAACATATGTTTCCCATGCCAATAAAGCCCTTGAATTGAATTGAATTGAGAAACAAAAATAGGCTGAGAGAGAGATACAGAGAGAGAGAGAGAGAGGGAGAGAGAGAAACAAAAAGAGGTTGATAGAGATTACGGAAAGATATATATATATATATATATATATATATATATATATATATATATACACAGTGGGGCAAAAAAGTATTTAGTCAGCCACTAATTGTGCAAGTTCTCCCACTTAAAAAGATGAGAGAGGCCTGTAATTGTCATTGTAGGTACACTTCAACTATGACAGACAAAATGAGAAAAAAAATTCCAGAAAATCACATTGTTGGATTTTTAATGAATTTATTTGCAAATTATGGTGGAAAATAAGTATTTGGTCACCTACTAACAAGAAAGATTTCTGGCTCTCACAGACCTTCTTTAAGAAGAAGGGGTTATATCCTTCCTGTTTGGCCCTGTCCGGGGGTGTCCTCGGATGGGGCCACAGTGTCTCCTGACCCCTCCTGTCTCAGCCTCCAGTATTTATGCTGCAGTAGTTTATGTGTCGGGGGGCTAGGGTCAGTTTGTTATATCTGGAGTACTTCTCCTGTCCTATTCGGTGTCCTGTGTGAATCTAAGTGTGCGTTCTCTAATTCTCTCCTTCTCTCTTTCTCTCTCTCGGAGGACCTGAGCCCTAAGACCATGCCCCAGGACTACCTGACATGATGACTCCTTGCTGTCCCCAGTCCACCTGGCTGTGCTGCTGCTCCAGTTTCAACTGACCTGAGCCATAGGACCATGCCCCAGGAATACCTGACATGATGACTCCTTGCTGTCCCCAGTCCACCTGACTGTGCTGCTGCTCCAGTTTCAACTATTCTGCCTTATTATAATTCGACCATGCTGGTCATTTATGAACATTTGAACATCTTGACCATGTTTTGTTATAATCTCCACCCGGCACAGCCAGAAGAGGACTGGCCACCCCACATAGCCTGGTTCCTCTCTAGGTTTCTTCCTAGGTTTTGGCCTTTCTAGGGAGTTTTTCCTAGCCACCGTGCTTCTACACCTGCATTGCTTGCTGTTTGGGGTTTTAGGCTGGGTTTCTGTACAGCACTTTGAGATATCAGCTGATGTACGAAGGGCTATATAAATAAATTTGATTTGATTTGATTTTGATTTTAAGAGGCTCCTCTGTCCTCCACTCGTTACCTGTATTAATGGCACCTGTTTGAACTTGTTATCAGTATAAAAGACACCTGTCCACAACCTCAAACAGTCACACTCCAAACTCCACTATGGCCAAGACCAAAGAGCTGTCAAAGGACACCAGAAACAAAATTGTAGACCTGCACCCGGCTGGGAAGACGGAATCTGCAATAGGTAAGCAGCTTGGTTTGAAGAAATCAACTGTGGGAGCAATTATTAGGAAATGGAAGACGTACAAGACCACTGATAATCTCCCTCGATCTGGGGCTCCACGCAAGATGGATCCCCAGATCTATAAAGTTATCCTTTTTTGCCACTGCATATATATATATATATATATATATATACATATACAGTGGGGCAAAAAAGTATTTAGTCAGCCACCAATTGTGCAAGTTCTCCCACTTAAAAAGATAGAGAGAGAGAGAGAGATACAGAGATAGATACAGAGGTTGAGAGAGAGATACAGAGGTTGAGAAATAATAAATAATACAGTTTACAAACAGAGGGAGGGAGAGAGAGAGAAAGAGGGATGTGTTTTTCTCCAAGTCGGGACCGAAATTACAACAAGCAGCACAGGTTCCATTGTGTCTGGTATCAGATTATTTTATGGTGATGTGTTTTCACTTGTGTGTGTGGTTAAGTGTGTTTGTATTTGCAAGTGTGTGTGCACTACTTTTAACCCCCCTCCCCACTATTATTTGGGGTTAATGTTGTGTGACTAAAGATAACTATCAAAAAATAAATACACAGCCTGTAGCTTTACTTACCTTTCTTTTCTCCACCCACTCAAATCATTTACAAGCTTCTAACGCGTTACTCTGTTACTACCTTCTATTTCTACCCTTCCTTCCTTCCCTCCCTCCATCCCACCTCCTTCTCTCCCTCCATCCCCCATGTCCTCCTTCCCTCCATCCCCCATATCCTCCTTCTCTCCCTCCATCCCCCAGGTCCTCCTTCCCTTCATCCCTCATATCCTCCTTCCCTCCTTCCATCCCCATGTCTTCCGGTATAAAGGGAAAATAATACCCTTCGTTACTTATAACAGAGAAGAAATGGCAAAATTATGCAGTTTTATTCATACGAAACGCTAAGTACAAATGTAAGATAGATTTAGAATACCCAGCTTTTTTGTTTGGCCTTGTTGTTCATGTGCTGGTCAGCGTGAGCAGAGATTGACTGGAGAAAATGATGTCTTTTTTTTCTGTGTTTTTTATTATAAAAAAGCAGTGAACCATTCACTCAGAAACACAAAGATGTAGGCAGAGAGAGACCAATGCCTCCATCTCCCCAGACACAAGGTAATTTTTTTTCTCTTTTTTCCTCTTTTCTCTTTTGTTGCTCACAAAACAACATAAAGTGCCGTTTAACTCTGGCGCTTGCCTCAGAATAGCCCTGGAGGAGCTGTCCTCTGTTATAGTCTCTGTGAGGGCATGTCAGTGCGTAGGTCTAGTGTCCAGTATGTATGCATGCCAGTGTGTAGGTGGGTTGGTGTTGTGGTGTCCATTATATACGCGTGGCGTGTCAGTGTGTAGGTGGGTCGGTGTCATAGTGTCCAGTATGTACGTACGAGTGGCGTGTCAGTGTGTAGGTGTTTCGGTGTCGAGGTGTCCAGTGTGTGAGAGGATGAATCTGCAGTGAAAGCATGTGTATGAATAACTATGTGAAATATTCTCTGTAAACATCTCCTCGTTGATTTGATTAGAGGGCTCTCTTCTTCCTCATGTCTGTCTCCATGGGCACCATGAAACGGTCTCCTCACAGGTGAAACAGAACCACTGGCAACATCTCCTAAAATCCATCAGATTCGTACATGATTTTGTATATGCCACAGAGGTTTTTGGGTAATGTAGTTCATTACTGCTCCTCTCTCTGCAGGCCAGCAATCTAAACTCTCCTGATGGCAGCAGACAGATTGGCAGTGTTAATGGAGCAACGAGGGCCCCCTGCTTACTCTCTCAGCAGACATGACTTCCGTCCTCTAGGGTCTGGCTGGCTCACCGACAGTCACTGTGCTTGTTTGGAGGGAGGCATCTGTAGAGGGTGTATTATTGTCCCCTGTGTGGCTCTCCAGTCCTTAGAGCTGTAATCACAGCAGACTGCATGTCACCGCGCCTTGCTCTAATTGGCCTGTCCCTCTCCATGCACTGACGAAGGGGATGGGCCTTGTGAGGCTGCCATGGCGACTGGGCCATTTAATGAGAGAGAGCACGCTGTGACTAATGACATCCCTGAGCCCATCAGATATACAGCAAATGGACAATTTTGCTGCATCACTCATACACACACAAAATCACTCTAACTAACAATACACCCTGACACACAGTGACACACACACACCATCGAGTTAGAAGTGTATTGACGGACTCAAATACAATTCCTTTTGTACCTGTGACCCAAATGGCAACTTTTGAAGTCTATCTGTTGACATTTGCCATGTTGTTGCAGGTTATATTAGCATTATCTAATAGTCCATTGGTGATATCGAATAAGCTATAATCATCTATACTACATGCCTTTATTGAGTATTAGGTGGATCATTAGATCATCTATAAGGGTTAGGGTTAGAGTGATGTTAGACATCTATAAGGGTTAGATGGATGTGGGACATCTATAAGGCTTAGAGGGATGTGGGACATCTATAAGGCTTAGAGGGATGTGGGACATCTATAAGGGTTAGAGGGATGTGGGACATCTATAAGGGTTAGAGGGATGTGGGACATCTATAAGAGTTAGAGGGATGTGGGACATCTATAAGGGTTAGAGGGATGTGAGACATCTATAAGGGTTAGAGTGATGTGGGACATCTATAAGGGTTCGAGTGATGTGGGACATCTATAAGGGTTAGGGTTAGAGTGATGTGGGACATCTATAAGGGTTAGGGTTAGAGTCATGTGGGACATCTATAAGGGTTAGAGGGATGTGGGACATCTATAAGGGTTAGAGGGATGTGGGACATCTATAAGAGTTAGAGGGATGTGGGACATCTATAAGGGTTAGAGGGATGTGAGACATCTATAAGGGTTAGAGTGATGTGGGACATCTATAAGGGTTAGGGTTAGAATGATGTGGGACATCTATAAGGGTTAGGGTTAGAGTGATGTGGGACATCTATTAGGGTTAGGTTAGAGTGATGTGAGACATCTACAGGGGAAATCATCAATGATGTGCAGGCAGGACTTGATCTGAGTCGTGATGAGGAGGACAGAGCATCACTGGTTCGTGGAACTGGAAAAAATCATTAATTGGAGGCGGCAGCATCTCCCTTCATGCTGTTTATTGGTACATTAGAGACCAGGGCACATTCTGGAATCTCTGGTCATGCACATCCATAGTGTTTCATGCTTTGAACTTGAGCTCTATAACAAACATATCTCTATCAGTCTCTGACCACAATATATTTGTTGATCTCACAAATGTAATGATAACAGCCATCTAAACAGAGGTCATTGTGTTGTAGTGGCCTTGAATGTGACAACCCTAAAGGGGACACTCGTGGCTTAGGGGTATGTACAGTGGGTATCACAAGTATTCACCCCCATATGATTCTTGAAACATTTTTTGCATTACAAAGTGGGATTGAAATTAATTTAATTGTGATTTTTTTTTTGTCATTGATCTACTCAAAATACTCTAATGTCAGTGGAAGAAATATTCTCACATTTTAGTTTTATTAATGAAAAATAATGCTTGACATAAGTATTCAGCTCCCTGTTAGAAACACATTTGGCAGCGATTATAGCTAAGAGTCTTCATGGGTAATTCTCTAAGAGCTTTGCACAACTGGATTGCGCAATATTAGCCCATTATTATTTTTAAAAGTCTTCAAGCTCTGTCAAGGACCATGGCTGGAAGGCCATTTTCAAGTCTTGCAATAGATTTTTCATGAGATTCATGTCAAAACTGTAACTGTCTTCTTGGTAAGTAACTCATGTGTAGATTTAGCCTTGTGTTGTAGCTTATTGTGCTGCTGAAAGGGGAATTCCTCTCCCAGTGTCTGGTGTAAAACAGACTGAAGCAGGTTTTCATCTAGGACTTTGCCTGTGCTTAACTCCATCCCGTTTCTTTCACCCTGAAAAGCTCCCCAGTCTCTGACAATGTCAAGTATAACCATAACATGATGCAGCCACCACCATGCTTAAAAATAAGGAAGCAGTTACTCAGTGTTGTGTTGGATTTGCCCTAAACACAAGGCTTTGCATTTCGGACAATACGTTTATTATTTTGCTGTGTTTTACAGTATTACTTTAGTGCCATGTTGGATGTGTTTTTATTCTGTATATTTGTATTCTTCTTTTCACTCTGACATTTAGGTCATTATTGTGGAGTCACTACAATGTTGGTGATCCATCCTCAGTTTCCCTTCACAGCCATTGAACTCTGTAGCTGTTTTAAAATCACCAATGGCCTCATGGTGACATTCCCGATAGCAGTGTCATTTAGGCTTAGGCGTGTTTTAATGATGCATCATTCCTACAAAGGCTGAAGATGTAACGTACGTTTCCCAAAACCCCACCAGAGAGAACGTTTGCCAAGTAACTGATTAATAAAAAATAAAAAAATAAGCTGCATAATAAATGAATGTGACTGGTCAGTTATGTGAGTCAGGAGCTGGTCCCCAAAAAGCTTTGAAATGACCTAGTCAAAGTCCAGATTTAATCCCAATTGAGATGTTGTGGCAGGACTTGAAACGAGCAGTTCACGCTTGAAAACCCACAAATGTTGCTGAGTTACAGCAGTACTAAGTTTGTTAATTAAATAAATGAAACAAGTATAAATGTTTTTTTGTTATTTGTAAACACAGGCTCCCTTTATCTAATATTACATTTTGGTTGAAGACCTGATAACATTCAGTTGAAAAAATATGCAAAATAATACAGAAAATCAGAAAAGGGGCAAATACTTTTTCACGGCGCTGTTTAATATACAGAAGGGTTTTGGAACCTCTTACTCTGGCTGTTAAACTCAATGGGATACGTAACCGGAACACACTTTTTCACAGCACTGTTTAATATACAGAAGGGTTTTGGAACCTCTTACTCTGGCTGTTAAACTCAATGGGATACGTAACCGGAACACACTTTTTCACAGCACTGTTTAATATACAGAAGGGTTTTGGAACCTCTTACTCTGGCTGTTAAACTCAATGGGATACGTAACCGGAACACACTTTTTCACGGCACTGTTTAATATACAGAAGGGTTTTGGAACCTCTTACTCTGGCTGTTAAACTCAATGGGATACGTAACCGGAACACACTTTTTCACAGCACTGTTTAATATACAGAAGGGTTTTGGAACCTCTTACTCTGGCTGTTAAACTCAATGGGATACGTAACCGGAACACACTTTTTCACAGCACTGTTTAATATACAGAAGGGTTTTGGAACCTCTTACTCTGGCTGTTAAACTCAATGGGATACGTAACCGGAACACACTTTTTCACGGCGCTGTTTAATATACAGAAGGGTTTTGGAACCTCTTACTCTGGCTGTTAAACTCAATGGGATACGTAACCGGAACACACTTTTTCACGGCGCTGTTTAATATACAGAAGGGTTTTGGAACCTCTTACTCTGGCTGTTAAACTCAATGGGATACGTAACCGGAACACACTTTTTCACGGCGCTGTTTAATATACAGAAGGGTTTTGGAACCTCTTACTCTGGCTGTTAAACTCAATGGGATACGTAACCGGAACACACTTTTTCACAGCGCTGTTTAATATACAGAAGGGTTTTGGAACCTCTTACTCTGGCTGTTAAACTCAATGGGATACGTAACCGGAACACACTTTTTCACGGCGCTGTTTAATATACAGAAGGGTTTTGGAACCTCTTACTCTGGCTGTTAAACTCAATGGGATACGTAACCGGAACACACTTTTTCACGGCGCTGTTTAATATACAGAAGGGTTTTGGAACCTCTTACTCTGGCTGTTAAACTCAATGGGATACGTAACCGGAACACACTTTTTCACGGCGCTGTTTAATATACAGAAGGGTTTTGGAACCTCTTACTCTGGCTGTTAAACTCAATGGGATACGTAACCGGAACACACTTTTTCACGGCGCTGTTTAATATACAGAAGGGTTTTGGAACCTCTTACTCTGGCTGTTAAACTCAATGGGATACGTAACCGGAACAACAGCAGAACACACTTTTTCACGGCGCTGTTTAATATACAGAAGGGTTTTGGAACCTCTTACTCTGGCTGTTAAACTCAATGGGATACGTAACCGGAACACACTTTTTCACGGCGCTGTTTAATATACAGAAGGGTTTTGGAACCTCTTACTCTGGCTGTTAAACTCAATGGGATACGTAACCGGAACACACTTTTTCACGGCACTGTTTAATATACAGAAGGGTTTTGGAACCTCTTACTCTGGCTGTTAAACTCAATGGGATACGTAACCGGAACACACTTTTTCACAGCACTGTTTAATATACAGAAGGGTTTTGGAACCTCTTACTCTGGCTGTTAAACTCAATGGGATACGTAACCGGAACACACTTTTTCACAGCACTGTTTAATATACAGAAGGGTTTTGGAACCTCTTACTCTGGCTGTTAAACTCAATGGGATACGTAACCGGAACACGCTTTTTCACAGCACTGTTTAATATACAGAAGGGTTTTGGAACCTCTTACTCTGGCTGTTAAACTCAATGGGATACGTAACCGGAACACACTTTTTCACAGCACTGTTTAATATACAGAAGGGTTTTGGAACCTCTTACTCTGGCTGTTAAACTCAATGGGATACGTAACCGGAACACACTTTTTCACGGCACTGTTTAATATACAGAAGGGTTTTGGAACCTCTTACTCTGGCTGTTAAACTCAATGGGATACGTAACCGGAACACACTTTTTCACAGCACTGTTTAATATACAGAAGGGTTTTGGAACCTCTTACTCTGGCTGTTAAACTTAATGGGATACGTAACCGGAACACACTTTTTCACGGCGCTGTTTAATATACAGAAGGGTTTTGGAACCTCTTACTCTGGCTGTTAAACTCAATGGCTGCCAGTTTCGACTTGAATGGGAACTGCCATTAATGGATTATATTTCTATGGTTGGTTGCGGCTGTCACTTTTTGCAGATTTAGAAATACTGCACAATCATGGGAAAAACATACACTATGGCTTCTTCTTCCTCATTAGGTAAGTCAGTGTGCTATTGGACTTTTTATTTAGTGGCTTACCCTACACTTTACTATGTACAGTTGAAGTCGGAAGTTTACATGCACTTAGGTTGGAGTCATTAAAACTCGTTTTTCAACGACTCCACAAATTTCTTGTTAACAAACTATAGTTCTGGCAAGTCGGTTAGGACATCTACTTTGTGCATGACACAATTAATTTTTCCAGCAATTGTTTACAGACAGATTATTTAACTTATTATTCACTGTATCACAATTCCAGTGGGTCAGAAGTTTACATTTACTAAGTTGACTGTGCCTTTAAACAGCTTGGAAAATTCCAGAAAATGATGTCATGGCTTTAGAAGCTTCTGATAGACTAATTGTCATCATTTGAGTCAATTGGAGGTGTACCTGTAGATGTATTTCAAGGCCTACCCTCAAACTCAGTGCCTCTTTGCTTGACGTCATGTGAAAATCAAAAGAAATCAGCCAAGATTTCCAAAAATAGTAGACCTCCACAAGTCTGGTTCATCCTTGGGAGCAATTTCCAAATGCCTGAAGGTACCACATTCATCTGTATAAACAATAGTACGCAAGTATAAATATAAACACTATGGGACCAAATGTCCTCTGGTCTGATGAAAAATAAATAGAACTGTTTGGCCATAATGACCATCGTTATGTTTGGAGGAAAAAGGGGGAGGCTTGCAAGCCGAATAACACCATCCCAACCGTGAAGCACTGGGATGGCAGCATCATGTTGTGGGCGCGCTTTGCTGCAGGAGGGACTGGTCCACTTCACAAAATAGATGGCATCATGACGAGGGACAATTATGTGGATGTATTGAAGCAACATCTCAAGGAAGTTAAAGCTTGGTCGTGAATGGACAATGACCCCAAGCATACTTCGAAAGTTGTGGCAAAATTCCTTAATGACAGCAAAGTCAAGGTATTGGAGTGGCCATGACAAAGCCCTGACCTCAATCCTATAGAAGATTTGTGGGCCGAACTGAAAAAGTGTGTGCGAGCAAGGAGGCCTACAAACCTGACTCAGTTACTACATCTCTGTCAGGAGGAATGGGCCAAAATTCACTCAGCTTATTGTGGGAGACTTGTGGAAGGCTACCCAAAACGTTTGACCGAAGTTTTATCATTTAAAGGCAATGCTACCAAATACTAATTGAGTTTATGTAAACTTCTGACCCACTGGGAATGTGATGAAAGAAATACATCTGAAATAAATCTCTACTATTATTCTGACATTTCACATTCTTAAAATAAAGTGGTGATCCTAACTGACCTAAGACAGGGACTTATTACTAGGTGTGGAAGGACCACCAGAGGGCAGGCTGGGCTCATGGATAGTAGCCCAACAAGGCATGGGAGACAAGGTAACCAGAGGCAATTAAGCACAGCTGACGGTACTAATGACATACTCTCCTTCCCCTATAAGAGAGAGAATGGAACCAGCAGAGAGGGGGGAAACTATCTCTGGAAGATGGCCACCGAGAGAGAGGAGCTATCCAGGAAGAACCACTAAGACGGTGACAAGCCCGTGACTTTTTGTTGTAGTTGAAAGATAATCCTATTATGTTCTTGTTTCATCTGGAGAAGAAGATGTATGTTTTTCCTTGGAAGATTTTCATTGATTATGTTGGAGTGTTTGTGTTGACCCAATGCCCTCAATAGAGAACTGTGTTCAATCAAGAAAACTTACTCCTGACTCGTTTATTCCACCTTCCCGCTTTAGAGTGACGCCCAATTACTTGGTCCGCTCACATTGGTGGAGAATGCAGGTAACTAGGTGGACGAGTGACACAAGGATAAGTGAGTAAATCAAGATTCTTCCAGTAGACCCGGAGGAACCCTTCAAGAACGATGGATAACGCCCTACTACAACAATTGATCACGGCACAGCAGACAACCATAGAACTCCTGCAACAACAGCTGAGCCGACGAGAAGAACCTAGAGTTAAGCCAAGAGCGGCTGCCCACGCCATCTTACCTCATCTCTCCAAGGAGGATGATATTGAGGCCTTTCTCATGACCTTCGAAAGAACGGCCACCTTGGAAGAGTGGCCGCCCACAGAATGGGCGAGCGCATTAGCCCCTCTTTTGACCGGGGTGGCTCAGGAAGCCTATTTTGACCTGGATTCCCGCGAAGCTGCGGACTATGGGCGACTAAAAACCGAGATCCTGTCCCGGTACCAACTGACTGCCAGAGATAGGGCTGTAAAATTCCATCAATGGACCTATACAGCTGATCAACCCGTCCGTGCCCAGATCTTCGCATTAATACGACTGACGAAACAGTGGCTAGAACCTGGAAAGGGAGTAGGACATGTGATAGAGACTCTCGTAGTGGACAAGATATTGAGAGAATTACCCAGTGACTTAAAAAGGGTTGTGGGGCAAGCCAACCCGTTGTCAGCCGACGACATAGCCCAGGCGGTAGAAACATATCGGTCTACAGGGGAGTTGTTAAAAAGTGACAAGGAGGAACGGAAGGAGTCTTCCAATCCCGTACCACGACTCATCCCGGCGCGCCCGCCGCCGAAACGTCCAAACCCCCCCCGGAGGTGGGAGAAGTCAGCCACCACACAGCAGGGTCGGTGTTATAAATGTCAGTCTCCCAACCATTATGCCCCACAATGTCCTAGCAAGGATGAGCCCATGGTCACGGAGTCATCACTGCCTATCCCCACACATCCCGTTTTGAGGGGGCAGGATCAACACTGTTGGTTAACAGAGATAGCCCCAGCCTCAGAGATTCCGGTGCGAGTCGAAGGACAAGATGTGGTAGCTATTCTCGACTCGGGAAGTATGGTTACGTTAGTAGAGGAGCGGATGGTGACCTCCGCAGCACTGCTACCAGACAAAGTAGCCGTATCCTGTATCCATGGAGACACCCACTATTACCCCACTGTGAATCTGCCTATTCTCACTCCAAAAGGAAGGTGTACAGTCAGGGCAGGGAAAGTGCCCCAGCTGAAGGTGCCATTATTGATCGGGAGAGACTGTCCCCTATATAAGGAGCTTCGGCAGATTACGTTATGTACGGGAAGAAGAGGGACAGGAAAGAAGAGAAAATCCAAGCCCGAGGTAGTAGTCCTACAAGGAGACGTAGCCGCGTCCTCGTCCTCTGCAGCAGAGGAAGAAATAGCGACCCAACGTTTACGACAGATATTCCAGGAAACCACCGATGAAGACACATGTGAAGGGTTATACACAACGCAGGAAGAAAGGAGCAACCAGGCGCTAAGGGATATATTTGAAGCTCCATCCGAGGAGGGAACCTGGAAGGGATTCTCCTCGGTCACCCCTGATGGGGATGGGGAACATCCTCCACATCCCTCTACCGAGGTCGACCTGCCCCAGGAATTAAAGGGACAGTTCGGCACCTCGCAGCATAGAGACCCAGACCTAAGGGAGGCCATGAGGAAGGTGAAGGTGATCGACGGGAGGAACGTCGACGGATCAGGTGAGCCCCCTCTTCCTTACTATGCAATCAGGCGGGGTCTCTTATACTGGGTCGTACGACGAAGGGGGGAAAACCAGGAATTACTAATGGTGCCTAGGCCATACAGGGATACAGTTCTACAGTTAGCCCATTCCCACGTCCTAGGAGGACACCTGGCACGAGACAAGACTATTGACAGAATCATGCAGAGATTCTATTGGCCCCGGGTCACCCGGGATGTGGCCAGGTATTGTAGGACGTGTGATCAATGTCAACGTACAGCCCCACGGCCACACCTACGTAACCCTTTGATTCCTCTCCCCATCATAGAGACTCCCTTTGAACGCATAGCTATGGACCTCGTAGGACCCCTCCCAAAATCCGCCAGAGGACACGAGTACATCCTAGTGGTTATAGATTACGCTACCAAGTTCCCGGAGGCCATACCCCTGCGTAACATGTCGTCAAAGGGAATTGCCAAGGAGTTATTCCTGATGTTCTCTCGTGTGGGCCTCCCCAAGACTATCTTAACCGATCAAGGAACCCCGTTCATGTCCCGGTTGATGAAGGACTTGTGTCGGTTATATCAGGTTCAACAGATACGTACAAGCATATTCCACCCTCAAACAGACAGGTTGTGTGAACGCTTGAACAAAACGATTAAAAGCATGTTGAGAAGAGTGGTGTCCCGAGACGGGAAAAACTGGGACATGCTTCTCCCACACTTAATGTTTGCCCTGCGAGAAGTACCCCAGGCATCCACTGGATTCTCTCCGTTTGAATTGCTCTATGGCAGACCCTGTCGAGGAATCCTCGACTTAGCCAAGGAGACCTGGGAGACCCAACCATGCCCCTTTCGATCCACAATAGAGCACGTTACCCTGATGAGAGACCGCCTGTCAGCAGTGTGGCCCATAGTCAAGGAGCATATGGAGAAGGCCCAAAGGACCCAAGGCCGGGCCTATGATAAGTCCGCGACCCCACGTGAGTTCATCGTGGGAGAGAAAGTGATGGTGCTTGTGCCCACGGCCGAACATCGCTTGCTGGCGCAGTGGAGGGGGCCCTACGAGGTAATGAAAAGGGTCTCACCGGTCAATTACCTCATCAAGCAACCTGACAGGAGGAAGAAGGTCCAACTCTATCACATAAACCTGCTGAAGACGTACCATGGACGAGAGGAGGAGGTGGCTTTGATGGCCCTGGAGGGCAAAGGAAAAGAGGAGGCTCTACCACAGGTGCGCCGTGGCCAAACTCTCCTACCGGAGCAGTCAAGACAGCTAGACAAGCTGATTATGAACTTCGGTCGAATATTCTCTCCATTCCCAGGACAAACAGATGTCCTGTTCCACCATATCCACACTGAACCCGGCAAGAAGGTGCATATCCGCCCTTACAGGATTCCTGAGGCTCGCCGAGTCATCGCTAAGAAAGAGGTGAGGGAAATGTTGAGGATGGGCGTGATCGAGCCCTCGACGAGTGAGTGGTCCAGTCCCATAGTCCTGGTCCCCAAATCCGATGGTAGTATGAGACTCTGCAACGACTTTAGGGGCGTGAATGCCATCTCTACATTCGATGCGTATCCCATGCCCCGCGTGGATGAACTCTTGGAGCGCTTAGGAAAGGCCAAGTTCATCACTACCCTGGATTTGACGAAGGGATATTGGCAAGTGCCGGTGGCTCCGGAGGATCGCCCAAAGACTGCCTTCGCCACCCCAGAGGGGCTTTTCCAGTATGTGAGGATGCCCTTCGGACTGCACGGTGCCGCTGCAACTTTCCAACGCCTCATGGATGCCATTCTACGGCCCCATCAAGAGTATGCAGCGGCATACATAGACGATGTGGTCATCCACAGCGAGGACTGGGATAGTCACCTCCTGCGATTACGGGCGGTGCTCGTGAGTTTGGAAGCCACAGGGTTGACAGCCAATCCAAATAAATGCTGCCTGGGCCTGTCCGAAGCGGAATACCTGGGGTACACCGTGGGGAATGGGAAAATACGCCCACAGGCAGAGAAGACAAGGGCCATTCGTGACTGGCCTCGACCCCGGACCAAGCGAGACGTTCGGGCCTTCTTAGGGATAACAGGATATTATCGCCGTTTTATCCCGGGATATGCAACCCTTGCCAACCCCCTCACAAACCTCATCAGGAAAAACCTGCCAAACCAGGTAGAGTGGAAAGACGAGACGGAAGAGGCCTTTCAATTGCTCAAAGATGGCCTGTGTTCTGATCCCGTTCTACAGGCTCCGGACTTC
This sequence comes from Oncorhynchus clarkii lewisi, assembly GCF_045791955.1. NCBI lineage: Eukaryota > Metazoa > Chordata > Actinopteri > Salmoniformes > Salmonidae > Oncorhynchus > Oncorhynchus clarkii. Next base: position 69,024,355 of record NC_092163.1, read on the forward strand.
TCACAAGAGTTCATTGTGCAGGTCGACGCCTCGGATACAGGGCTCGGGGCCGTACTAGCTCAGGGTAAAGGTGAAGAAGAGAAGCCGATTCTCTTCATTAGTAGGAAGCTCAGCGATCGGGAACAGAGGTATGCGACCGTAGAGAAAGAGGCCTTAGCCATCAAGTGGGCCCTCGATTATCTCCGGTACTACCTACTGGGTCGGAGGTTTGCATTAGTTACTGACCATGCGCCCCTCACGTGGATGGCTGGTAAGAGAAACAATAACAACAGAATAGCCAGATGGTTTTTGTCTTTACAACCGTTCTCTTTCCATGTCATCCACAGGGCCGGATCGAGGAACGGGAATGCAGACGCGCTGTCCCGACGCGACCAGGACGGTGCGTCTGGCGCCCGACCCTCCGGTTCGGTCCTGGGGGGGAAGGTATGTGGAAGGACCACCAGAGGGCAGGCTGGGCTCATGGATAGTAGCCCAACAAGGCATGGGAGACAAGGTAACCAGAGGCAATTAAGCACAGCTGACGGTACTAATGACATACTCTCCTTCCCCTATAAGAGAGAGAATGGAACCAGCAGAGAGGGGGGAAACTATCTCTGGAAGATGGCCACCGAGAGAGAGGAGCTATCCAGGAAGAACCACTAAGACGGTGACAAGCCCGTGACTTTTTGTTGTAGTTGAAAGATAATCCTATTATGTTCTTGTTTCATCTGGAGAAGAAGATGTATGTTTTTCCTTGGAAGATTTTCATTGATTATGTTGGAGTGTTTGTGTTGACCCAATGCCCTCAATAGAGAACTGTGTTCAATCAAGAAAACTTACTCCTGACTCGTTTATTCCACCTTCCCGCTTTAGAGTGACGCCCAATTACTTGGTCCGCTCACACTAGGATTAAATGTCAGGAATTGTGAAAGACTGAGTTTAAATGTATATGGCTCAGGTGTATGTAAACTTCTGACTTCAACTGTGTATATATATATATAATTTCCTCCTAATATGGTACAATCATTGTGTCGCTTCATTGGCCTGGGCTATTGTTTATTTGAATTCAAGACCAGATTGATCTCAGTTTGTCAGTACCAACTCATTTTGGTAATTTGTGTGGCATTAGAAAAGATTCAGCTAATGTCTTCTGAAATTGTAAGAGAGGTAGCATTGCATGACATGCATTTTTAAAAGGCAGATTTTTTTTCCCGGACCGTGTCCAAAATATATTTAAAGAGTGATTGGATAAAACATTGAATTTGGCATTACTGCTTTTAGGCAATAGAAACACATTGAATAACAGATTCACCAGCAGTAATGCCAAATTCAATGTTTTATCCAATCAGTTTTTAAATATGTTTTTTGACCCCTTAAGGGGTCTTAATATTCATAATCAAGCAGCTAAATAACCCATGGACCATCTTAAAACAGTTACATATGTCAGCTTAGACCCCCCCCCCCCCCTCCCTGGCTTAGACAGGTTTGAGACAGGTCTTTCGACTCTAGAGGGTTTTAAAGGAAACGGGTTACAAAAATTGGTCACATGACTTGCATGTGTTGCTCAATGCAGGCCTCGATCTGTTCCGTTGCAAGTGGTTTCATTAAAAATATATATTTTAACTAGGCAAGTCATTTAAGAACAACTTCGTATTTACAATGACAGCCTAGGAACAGTGGGTTAACTGCCTTGTTCAGGGGCAGAACGACAGATTTTTACCTTGTCAGCTCGGGATCCAATCTAGCAACCTTTCAGTTACTGGCCCAACACTCTAACCACTAGGCTACCTGCCTCTAACCACTAGGCTACCTGGCTGCCTGCCAATTCATGATTCAGAAATGTGGACAAATTCGTTTTTTATTGAAAGTGCGCTTTTGCCCAAATTATTATTATTTGAGTCAGGAAATGTGTACTTTTTCACCTAAAACATTTGATTATTTACATCATTATTTTATGTGGCTGACTGCCACAGCAGCGTAGGTGGGTAACGACTGTGCAGTTGTAACAGTACTCTTCTTGCGTTGTGTACAATCAGTCATCGACACGGAACTCCAACATGTAGCACCAGTCATGTAGATTTATTCTGATAAGAACGACACAAAATTGCACGTCATGCAATGCACGTCTCACCATCCAACTCTGCACTCACGCACTGTACAAAATATATGAACCCCCCCCACCAGACACAGTAAGTTGCTAGCTAGTACTGGCGGGAATTCTCTACAACAAAATGCACAACAAATATTCTCCAAAAACCGCTGCATCTTATGTGTGATGTTCGAATAACATTTACAAACAATTTGATATAAATTGTACATTTAAATCTTCACTTGAGAGTATAAAAATCACTTTTTGTAAGGGCGTTCGTCTGTAGGAGGAAGAGAAGCGGACCAAAGCGCAGCGTGGTGGTTATTCATGTTTTAATAAATCACTACACATGAACAAACTAACAAAAACAAGAAATGTTAAAACGCAAAACAGTCCTATCCTGTGACAACAAACACAGTGACAGGAACAATCACCCACAAACACACAGTGAAACCCAGGCTACCTAAGTATGATTCTCAATCAGAGACAACTAATGACACCTGCCTCTGATTGAGAACCATACTAGGCCGAAAACATAGAAATGCCCCAAAACATAGAAAAACAAACATAGACTGCCCACCCAACTCACGCCCTGACCATACTAAATAAATACAAAACAACAGAAATAGAGGTCAGAACGTGACAGTACCCCCCCCCAAAGGTGCGGACTCCGGCCGCAAAACCTTGACCTATAGGGGAGGGTCTGGGTGGGCGTCTGTCCGCGGTGGCGGCTCTGGCGCGGGACGCGGACCCCACTTCACCATTGTCTTAGTCCGCCTTATTGTCCGCCTCCCTGGCTTTACTCACCATGGCCACCCCTCTCAATGACCCCACTGGACAGAGGGGCTGCTCGGGACAGAGGGGCAGCTCGGGACAGAGGTGAAGCAGCTGCTCGGGACAGAGGGACAACTGCTCGGGACAGAGGGACAACTGCTCGGGACAGAGGGGCGATAGCAGCTCGGGACAGAGGGGCGATAGCAGCTCGGGACAGAGGGGCGATAGCAGCTCGGGACAGAGGGGCGATAGCAGCTCGGGACAGAGGGGCGATAGCAGCTCGGGACAGAGGGGCGATAGCAGCTCGGGACAGAGGGGCGACAGCTGCTCGGGACAGAGGGACAGCTGCTCGGGACAGAGGGACAGCTGCTCGGGACAGAGGGGCGGCAGCAGCTTGGGACAGAGGGGCGGCTGCTCGGGACAGAGGGACAGCTGCTCGGGACAGAGGGACAGCTGCTCGGGACAGAGGGGCAGCTGCTCGGGCGGCCCCTGGCTGACTGACGGCACTAGCGGCCCCTGGCTTACTGGCGGCCCCTGGCTTACTGGCGGCACTGGCGGCCCCTGGCTGACTGGCGGCACTGGCGGCCCCTGGCTGACTGGCGGCACTGGCGGCGCTGGGCAGACGGGCGGCGCTGGGCAGACGGGCGGCACTGGCGGCGCTGGGCAGACGGGCGGCACTGGCGGCGCTGGAGAGGAGGAAGGCTCTGGAACCGCCGGACTGACGGGCGGCACTGGCGGCGCTGGGCAGACGGGCGGCGTTGGCGGCGCTGGGCTGACGAGCGGCACTGGCGGCGCTGGAGAGGAGGAAGGCTCTGGAAGCGCCGGACTGAGTAGCTCTCGTAGCGCCGAACAGGCGGGAGACTCCGGCAGCGCTGGAGAGGAGGAAGGCTCTGGTAGCGCCGGAGAGGCGGGAGACTCCGGCAGCGCTGGAGAGGAGAGAGCCCCTGCAAGGATGGGCCGGAGAGACAGCCTGGTACGGGGGGCTGCCACCGGAGGGCTGGTGCGTGGAGGTGGTGACGGATAGACCGGGCCGTGAAGGCGTACTGGAGATCTTGAGAGCAGGGCTGGCACCAACCGCCCTGGCTGGATCTTCACCCTAGCCCGGCAGATGTGGGGAGCTGGGATGTAGCGCACCGGGCTAAGCACGCGTACTGGGGACACCGTGCGCACAACTGCATAACACGGTGCCTGACCAGCACCACGCCCGCCACAGTTAGCACTGCTAGGAGCACTGTAGTGCTGAGATGGCACAGGACGTGCAAGGCTAGGGAGATGCACAGGAGGCCTGGTGCGTGAGGCTGGCACAGTCTTCACCAGACCCCTCGCACGCACCTCAGGATGAGTATGGAGAGCTGACCCCGGTGCCATTAAATCCCTGACACGCTCCGTCGGGCGAATGTCGTGCCTCATGCACCAAACCAGCAAGTCCCTCATATCACTCTCCTCCAATTTCCCCATTAACTCCTTCACAGTCTCTGCTTCGCTCACCTCCAACACCAGCTCTGGTTCTGAGCTCCTCCTTGGCTCCTCACGATAAACGGGGGGAGTTGGCTCAGGTCTGACTCCTGACTCTGCCACACTCCCCCTGTGCCCCCCCCCAAGAAATTTTTGGGGCTGACTCTCGGGCTTCCGTCCGCGCCGCCGAGCTAGTTCCTCAGAATGCCGCCTCTCTGCTTTTGCTGCCTCCAGCTCGGCCTTGGGGCGGCAATATTCTCCTGGCTTAGCCCAGGGTCCTCTCCCGTCGAGGATTTCCTCCCATGTCCAGAATTCCTTACTACGTATCTCCTGCTGCCGCTGTTGCTTCTCCTGCTGCTCCTGCCTGTTGACACGCTGCTTGGTCCTGTTGTGGTGGGTGATTCTGTAACGACGTTCGTCTGTAGGAGGAGAAGCGGACCAAAAAGCAGCGTGGTGGTTACTCATGTTCTTTAATGGAAAACTGAACGATACATGAAATAACTCAAATCTACAAAACAACAAACGGAACGTGAAAACCTATACAGCCTATCCTGTGACAACAAACACAGTGACAGGAACAATCACCCACAAACACACAGTGAAACCCAGGCTACCTAAGTATGATTCTCAATCAGAGACAACTAATGACACCTGCCTCTGATTGAGAACCATACTAGGCCGAAAACATAGAAATGCCCCAAAACATAGAAAAACAAACATAGACTGCCCACCCAACTCACGCCCTGACCATACTAAATAAATACAAAACAACAGAAATAGAGGTCAGAACGTGACACTTTTGATGTACAGTGCTTTGCAACCAACAACTTACCGCTGTTTTGGTGCTTGTTCACTGGGACGATTCTAACTGGAACATCCCCCCTCGTAAGCAAGCTACGCAAACCAGCCAATAAGATGCCATGTTGAGTAGGTGAAGGCAAGACAAACTCAAACCAAAAACCCATTGGCTTAACAATAAAGTGGCAAGGGGAATCACCAATATAACCCTGTTACACATGTGCGCCCTCGCGGAGAAAACTTAGAAACATCATGAAATGCGATACATGGTACACGTACAGCATTGGCTGCGATGCTGCCTCCGCAGAAGTCAGACTTCTTGCACTTCGGGGAGTGGTAATACACATCCAATAAATTGTTGTGCACCTCACCACACGTAGTGACTCAGGGTTAATCTCTACAGCCATCCAGCTAATTACAAGCAACTGGCTAAACTAAAAGACAAGGCCTTACCTCTTCTGAGATGTTGGAGTCCGTTTCCCGGTGCTTGACATAGGAGGTCAGCCAAAATAGCATGAAGTAAAAAGACTTCACAGTTTTCTCACCTGCATCTCCATCCCAAATCTCCTCATTGCCCCCCAGAAAAATTATCCTACATTTAGTCTATTGTTTATATGTGTATTTCACACTATGTTGAGGTAAAAATCTGCTAGCTATGCTACCAGCTTATACGAATGGGAGTTAGTATTTAGGTGTCACTATTTCTAAACCTGTTCTAAATTGTATGCAGCGAAAATAGATAAATATATCAACATCAGATTTTAGTAACCCCATCGTGGGCCTTTTTCAATACATCAATCATGACAGATTTGACAAATATCCACTTTGTTAGATCAGATTTGTTGAATCTGAGCCACTCCATTGTCTGTCTGTCTCCAATGGTCTGCATTCTATTGACCTCTTTACCACATCTATCCCCATTACCTCCCTGATCTCTTTCCAGGAGTTCAAACTCATTTTAGTGTCTTTGAAATCCATACATGAGGTATTGTGACGACCCTCCCACTCTGTCTGCCATATTCTTTCTCTTTGCTCTCGTTTTCCTTATTAGGATGCCGGTGGGCAGAGCCGGGAGCGTCGTCAGAGACATGGGACACACCTGGGCCTGGGTGTGTCCCAGGATAAATACACCACTTCCCCAGTCATGAAGGAGACTCTCTCCATGCAGACACTTTTATAGGTTTTGTTGTGGTACTTTTGTGGCCTTTTGTTTGTTTGCTTTGGCACCTTTCAACACCCCGCATTATCACATTTATGCATGCAAACACTCACTTACACTACTGATTACACACACACACCATTGTTAATTGTATTTGGTTTACTTTATTTAATAAATATATTTAGTTATTTCTTGTCTCCACGTTGTCTCCCTTTTGTTACGAACTTCGAGCCGCTTCGTGACAGTATCATAAAGATGGTTTTTATTTGTGAACCTGTTCTGATAGCCTTTTGTCAAAGTTCTCCATGTTTGTTGTGAAGGAAGTGAGTTTGTGTTTACACAGGATGCACCGCTCTCACCTACTGTCATATAATCATGTCAATGCGGAGCCATGCAGAGCTCGATTTGGCATCCGCAAGCCTCCGGAAGCTCCGCAATTGCATCACACCGTCCGTATAGAGCCTCCAGACCACATTTACAGATCAAGCATAATATTATATTTTAGGCATATCACAGGTAAAATAAGTTACGCAAAGTGAAAAAAGAGATGGCCGCAAGAGCAAGCTGGTGTTTGGTCATTGGCTGCACTTTATACATGAAATCAAGGAAAGAAGGCACCACATTTCACTGTTTTCCAATAAAAGATGCAGAAGATGGTGAGTAGCAATTCAAAATATTATATACAATGTAAATACTCCTGCAGCCAACATGCATCGCTGCATGTGTGTAGCAAGCACTTCAGCGACAATGCATATGAAATGATGGGGACAGAAAACCAAAGGATACTAAAAGATACAGATGTTGCTACTGTACCTCCATGTACTGGGTCTGGCGCAGTCCTAAAATACAAAGGCATGTTTGAGAAGAAAAAGAGACAGTGAGCGTGCTGAGGATTGTAGCCTGATTCTTGACGTTCGAGGTGTTCTTATTGTGTTATTACCATTGCATCATGTAGACATACAGTAGAGGCAGGCCTAGGTGCTCAACAGGTGTATTAATGACAGGGGGAGTTGAGAGACAATGCACATTGTGTCACCTTACATTGCAGAATAGAATATCCCAAAAACATAAAGCCACAACGGTCCAGGTCATAGATGTTTATGATAAGCAATCATTCAATAAAGTTAAGTTTAGCTACTTACTCATTAGATAACTGTCCATTTGGCCCAGCTGGAACAGGGGTGCATCTCCAATTCATTTTTGGAATACGGAATTTCTTTTCCAGGACACCAGAGTTTAGGTGGGCAGCAAAATCCCCATGTTCGCAAAGCAAACAAATTGCTCCTCATCAGTACGTTCCTCGATTTCTGTAAGAACTGTAGTCACATATTTGAATCTTCTGCAGCACAAGCATTTCTAATTTTCGGCATTGGAGCGCAATTGCCACAACTGCAACTAGCTACTGCTGTAACACCAGTCTGTGTAGGTCCTGGGGATGGGTTGGGGCTTTGGTCCAGCTCCTGCTGTGTGGCTAGAGGTGGCTAGAGGTGGCTAGAGGTGGCTAGAGGTGGCTAGAGTAATAATTATATAAAATCATCGCATATGTTTTAGGTAGAAAAGTACACATTTTCGACTCAAAATCCTCAAAATTAACAAAAATACTGTAGCTCATTCAGGCTGCACGCTTTCAATAAAACATTGAATTTAACCACATGTTAAATTCATTGGCAATGGAGCAGAGCGAGGCTTGCATCCAGCAACATCATGTGTCACGTGACCTGTTTTTGCAGCTGTTTCAGTACAGCACTACAGGGAGAGAGAGGGGGAGAGGGCAAACTCCACTGAACTAGTTTCATGTATAGAATCACTTGGGAGTTTCTGGATTTTGGATAAACTCCTCCTTTAACTTGACCATGCTTAAATAGATATTCAATGTCTGATTTGTTATTGTACCCAACTACCAATCACTACCGTTCGTTATGAAACTTTTGAAAAGCTCCCTGGTCTTTATAGTTGAATCTGTGCTTGAAATGCAATACTTGACTGAGGTTACATATGTATGTATGGGGGACTGAGGAAGGGGTAGTCATTAAAAATCATGTCAACCCCATAATTATTGCACACAGAGTGAGTCCATGTAACTATGTTGTTTGTTCAGCCAAATTCTACTCCTGAACTAATTTAGGCTGGCCTAAACAAAATGGGTTAATACTTTTGCAACAACATTATTTCGGTCATTTTAATTTGTTAACATTTGTAGAATTTTCTATTAACTTTTGACATTACGGAGTATTTTATGATCAATGACAAAAAAAACTACAAATCCATTTAGATCCCGCTGTACTATGTACAGCTAAAACATTAGGGTAGTACTGTGTACAGCTAAAACATTAGGGTAGTACTGTGTACAGCTAAAACATTAGGGTAGTACTGTGTACAGCTAAAACATTAGGGTAGTACTGTGTACAGCTAAAACATTAGGGTAGTACTGTGTACAGCTAAAACATTAGGGTAGTACTGTGTACAGCTAAAACATTAGGGTAGTACTGTGTACAGCGATTCAGTGTTTAGCTGTTATTATGCAGAGCATGAATAAACTCCACTAAACCTAGACAAATAGCTGTGAAAGTTGTCACATGACAAGTATGTCATTACTAAAAATTAATTTGCTTCAGTGTAAACCTACTATACACAATAATACGATTATAATCTGTATACTATTATACAGAGGGAAGCCTTCTCTAGGGATCATGCCCATAATAAGATTAATGTGGACTGATATCTCAGAAGGGCTTCTGGAACGTTCACAGCCCATGTAGCCTTTGAGAATGGATAATGACATGAACACTAAAACCAGATTAATGTGTGAAGGGATTGTTACGTCTAAAAGCCAGGTTGTTACTTTTGGAAATGGTGCATTAGTCATATCAGACTTCTGTAGCTGACCTAACGGTGAACTCTGACCCTGCTACAGATGCACATCAAATAAGCAGAATCCATTAGAGTGATAGCCAGGGTGTCCTCCGCAGTGCCATTACTGGCCTAATGAGATGGCTAGCCCAGGCTTTAGCCACATTGGCTATGGGTTATCCAGCATGGTTGTTTTTATGACTTTATGACTCCACAGTAATGTTAGCGTTAGTTATGTGGGCGTGTTGAGTTACCAGGCAACCCAGGCGGGGTCGGTGATGGGACACGTTCCTCCTTAGAAGTGAAATGTACTGTTATGGATTTTGTGCTGTGACTTGCATTAGATTCATGTGACCAAGCAGGTGGGCAGAGGGAAATGGGGCTGTTCTACGAGTGAATTATACTCAGCCACACACTCAATGTACTCCTGCAAACCTTGTCATGGAGGCATGCACACAGACACATGCACTTAACTCTAGTTAAAGAGGTTTAGAAGGTTTTTATCAATAAATACGATTATTTGATATCCAATTCGGAGGAAATCATATTTCGGTTAATGATGTCTGGAAATGAACACAAATGGAAAAAATAACCTAAAAACCAGCTCAGTAGTGTTTCAGTGTTAAAAGGACAAACAGTGAATGTGATGGAGAGATGTGGTATTACTCAACATAATTTAGTACCAGTTCACATCATTAAATCCTAATGATAATGAGAGTTACATGTGAACTTAGCATGTGCAATGTATGCATGCATGACTATTTCATGATCCAATGTTAACATGTTACATGATTGACCCTATTTAATCCCGGAGCATCACAGACAGTGACAGACTGACAGTGGGTTTGTTGGTTGTTCTGTTTATGTTGGATGACTGTACTCAGTCTGTTAATGAGATGATATTAAGTATTCATCTTCATTTCACAGGCAATGAATTATCAAGGTGTTTCTGCCCGCCGCAATCCATCCTGTAGCAGACAGCTGTTTGAAATTATAAACTGGGTGGTTCAAGCCCTGAATGCTGGTTGGCTGACAGCCGTGGTATATTGGCCATATACCACACCCCCTCATGCCTTATTGCTTAATTAGACACCAGATTGTGTTACTTATAAGCTAGTGCTAGCAGGAGTGGTGCTGATCATTCTGTAACCCAATGCGCAATCTGTCGTGGCACAGCAGACACATGGCAATGTAACCATATTTGAGGTATGCTCATGTAATATGTCTGGCTATGTATCCATGCAAAGCATGTTGTAAAACACATAGGATGTAGTATTGCTCATTTAGTATCTAGTGGGTTGATATGGTCTTGCACCATGATTTAGCCTGTTGCCCAGTGTAACCAGGGTGTTACATCTTCACCTGTGCCTGTGAGGTCCCCAAGTTGTACCTTTACTGGTAAACAGTTCAGTACCATGGACAGCACCGCGTTTAGCGCTATGAAGATTGGACGACGATTCAACACTATGACCTAGTGAACAGCACCACAGACAATTTTGCACGCACTGCACAACAATTCAGCACCATGGATAGCACCGCGTTTATTCAACACTACGACCGTGCGGAGAGCGCGGTGAACAAGATTGCACGCACTGCACAACAATTCAGTACCATCGAGAAGCACCGCATGTAGAGCTATGAAGATCTGGCGACGATTCAGCACCAAGGCCACATGGACAGCGCCACGCGCTTGTTGTTGGTGTGGCTGCAGGGAGGATGCGTCTTTAGTGGCTCCTTTCATGCTGCCTGTATTCTTCCCTCTCCTTTTTAACCTACGTACTGTACTATGTGCTAACTTACTGTAAATACAGACAGAGAAAACAAATCTATTCGCAGGGAACCTCTTGTAGCCTACATGAGGCACAGGCTACTATTGACAGTTCTAGGAAGTTGTCATCCTCCTCATTGTTGCTTAGTCAGACTACAGGTTGGACAGAGCCCAGGCTGTAAATGCCCACAAAGAATATGGAAAATTAGGATTTTCAATAATTGCCTGACACAATCAATCAATTTGTAATTTGTGAAGTTCTATAGAAAGAAGAGTAGCCCAGTTCAGTGGGGAGACATATTAGAGAGGGCAGAATAAGCTAAGACGTTGATAGATGGCCATATTATCAAAAGGAGGCAGGGAGCAGATTCTGATTAATTATCTGACAGAGCAATGTGGAATAGGCAAAATCTTGACTACAGTTTTGTTCCTTTCTGCTCGTTACTGGCTTTTGCGCGCCTTAATGCATATTTTCATTTTCTCGTGACACAGCGCACAGAACCCACCGCTTGTAGTACAAATGACAAAATCATTCACTCTCGCGTCCATATAATTTAAATTATTATTTTATTATGACGTTTAAGATGAAAATGAATAACCCCGCTACAATGACACCTAATTTGGAGAGCAATTTATTCACAAGCTCTGCAATGAATTGAAATGACATCACCTAATCGGAAATGGATATTAGCTATTGAAATGCAGCAGACCTTAGTCAGTTGTGAATTTTGATAAAGCTTTAGGGCTAGATTCAATCCAATTGCGGGTACCTTTTTCCATATTCTGTTACCTTACAGCCTTATTCTAAAATTAATTAAATAAAAAAAATTTACCTCATCAATCTAAGCACAATACCTCATAAAGACAAAGCGAGGTTTTTAGATTTTTTGCAAATGTAATAAAAAACCTTATTTACGTAAGTATTCAGACCCTTTGCTATGAGACTCAAAATTGAGCTCAGGTGCATCTTGTTCCATCGATCATCCTTGATTTCTACAATTATATTGGAGTCCACCTGTGGTAAATTCAGTTGATTGGACATGATTTGGAAAGGCACACATCTGTCTATGTAAGGTCCCACAGTTGACAGTGCACGTCAGAGCAATTATCTGGTACAGATCTGGGGAAGGGTACCAAAATATTCTGCAGCATTGACGGTCCCAAAGAACACAGTGGCCTTGATGGTCACTCTGACAGAGCTCCAGAGTTCCTCTGTGGAGATGGGAGAACCTTCCAGAAGGACAACCATCTCTGCAGCACTCCACCAATCAGGCTTTTATGGTAGAGTGGCAAGACGGAAGCAACTCCTCAGTAAAATACACATGAAAGCCCATGACAGTTTGCCAAAAGGCTCCTGAAGGACTCTCAGACCATGATATTCAAGATTCTCTGGTGTGATGAAACAAAGATTGAACTTTTTGGCCTGAATGCCAAGTGTCACGTCTGGATGAAACCTGGCACCATCCCTACGGTGAAGCATGGTGGTGGCAGCATCATGCCGTGGGGATGTATCATGCGGCAGGGACTGGGAGACTAGTCAGGATCGAGGGAAAGATGAACGGAGCAAAGTACAGCGAGATCCTTGATGAAAACCTAATCAGGACCTCAGACTGTGTCGAAGGTTCACCTTCCAACAGGACAACGAACCTAAGCACACAGCCAAGACAACGCAGGAGTGTCTTCGAGACAAGTCTCTGAATGTCCATGAGTGGCCCAGTCAGAGCCCGAACTTGAACCCAATCAAACATTGCTTACCGCCCCAATAGGTCCACAGATGACGCAATCGCAATCACACTGCACACTGCCCTAACCCACCTGGACAAGAGGAATACATATGTAAGAATGCTGTTTATTGACTACAGCTCAGCATTTAACACTATAGTACCCTCCAAACTCGTCAATAAGCTTGAGACCCTGGGTCTCGACCCTGCCCTGTGCAACTGGGTCCTGGACTTCCTGGCGGGCCGCCCCCAGGTGGTGAGGGTAGGAAATAACATCTCCAACCCGCTGATCTTACTGGAGCCCCACAAGGATGCATTCTCAACCCTCTCCTGTAGTCCCTGTTCACCCATGACTGCGTGGCCATGCATGCCTCCAACTCAATCATCAAGTTTGCTTGATTACCAGCAACAATGAGACGGCCTACAGGGAGGAGGTGAGGGCCCTCGGAGTGTGGTGTCAGGAAAACAACCTCACACTCAACGTCAACAAAACAAAGTGTCACCTTCTGACCATAGTTATTTTATGTTTTCCTTGTTTTAGTGTTGGTCAGGACGTGAGCTGGGTGGGCATTCTATGTTGTGTGTCTAGTTTGTCCGTTTCTATGTATGGCCTGATATGGTTCTCAATCAGAGGCAGGTGTTAGTCATTGTCTCTGATTGGGAACCATATTTAGGTAGCCTGTTTTGTGTTGGGGTTTGTGGGTGGTTGTTTCCTGTCTTTGTGTTCTCTGCACCAGATAGGACTGTTTTGTGTTGGGGTTTGTGGGTGGTTGTTTCCTGTCTTTGTGTTCTCTGCACCAGATAGGACTGTTTTGTGTTGGGGTTTGTGGGTGGTTGTTTCCTGTCTCTGTGTTCTCTGCACCAGATAGGACTGTTTTGTGTTGGGGTTTGTGGGTGGTTGTTTCCTGTCTTTGTGTTCTCTGCACCAGATAGGACTGTTTTGTGTTGGGGTTTGTGGGTGGTTGTTTCCTGTCTTTGTGTTCTCTGCACCAGATAGGACTTTCGGGTTTTGCCACGTTTGTTGTTTTGTAATTGTGTTCATGTTCAGTTTCTCATATTAAAACCATGAACTCTAACCACGCTGCATTTTGGTCCTCCTCTCCTTCAGTGGAAGAAAGAGGGAGCGATGTCAGCATTTCTGGACATGGGAGCAGAATCTGGACTATAGAACTTGGGAAGAGATAGACAGGTGGTCGGTCGACCCAGGGAGAGTGCCGGAGCCCGCCTGGGATTCGCTGGAGCAGTGCGAGGAGGGTTACAGGAGAATGGAGTTGGCGAAACGAGCACGGCGGCGCGGTATGAAGCCCGAGAGGCAGCCCCAAAAACGTATTGGGAGGAGGCACACAGGGAGTATGGCGAAGCCAGGTAGGAGACCCGCGCCAACTTCCTGTGCTTACCGGAGAGCGAGAGAGACCGGGCAGGCACCGTGTTATGCTGTGGAGTGCACGGTGTCTCCAGTGCGGGTGCATAGCCCGGTGCGGTACATTCCAGCTCCTCGTATCAGCCAGGCTAGAGTGGACATCGAGCCAGGTAAGGTTGGGCAGGCTCGGTGCTCAAGAGCTCCAGTGCACCTGCACGGTCCGGTCTATCCAGTGCCACCTACACGCACCAGCCCTCCGGTGGCAGCCCCCCGCACCAGGCTTCCTGTGCGTGTCCAGAGCCCAGTACTCCCTATTTCTCCTCTCCGCACTCGCCCTGAGGTGTGTGTCCTCGGCCCAGTACCACCAGTGCCGGCACCACGTACCAGGCCTACAGTGCGCCTCGCCTGTCCAGAGCTGCTAGAGTCTCCCGCCTGTCCAGAGCTGCTAGAGTCTCCCGCCTGTCCAGAGCTGCTAGAGTCTCCCGCCTGTCCAGAGCTGCTAGAGTCTCCCGCCTGTCCAGAGCTGCTAGAGTCTCCCGCCTGTCCAGAGCTGCTAGAGTCTCCCGCCTGTCCAGAGCTGCTAGAGTCTCCCGCCTGTCCAGAGCTGCTAGAGTCTCCCGCCCGTCCGGAGCTGCTAGAGCCGCCAGTCTGCAAGGAGCCGTCAGAGCCGCCAGTCTGTAAGGAGCCGTCAGAGCCGCCAGTCTGCAAGGAGCCGCCAGAGCCGCCAGTCTGCAAGGAGCTGCCAGAGCCGCCAGTCTGCAAGGAGCTGCCAGAGCCGCAAGTCTGCAAGGAGCCGCCAGAGCCGCCAGTCTGCAAGGAGCCGCTAGAGCCGCAAGTCTGCAAGGAGCCGCCAGAGCCGCCAGTCAGCCAGGATCCGCCAGAGCCGCCAGTCAGCCAGGATTCGCCAGAGCCTGAGCTACCCCTCAGTCCTGAGCTACCCTTCAGTCCTGAGCTACCCTTCAGTCCTGAGCTACCCCTCGGTCATGAGCTACCTCTCAGTCATGAGCTACCTCTCAGTCATGAGCTGCCCTTCAGTCCGGAGCTGTCCCTCATTCCAGAGGCGCTCCTCAGTCCAGTGGGGCCCTTTGTTAGGGTTCCTAGGCCAAGGTCGGCGGCGAGGGTCGCCACTCAAAGGACGCTAAGGAGGTGGACAAAGACAATGGTGGAGTGGGGTCCACGTCCAGCGCCAGACCCTCCCCTATAGGTTTAGGTTGTGCGGTCGGAGTCCGCACCTTGGGGGGGGGGGGGGGGGGTGAGCTGGGTGGGCATTCTATGTTGTGTGTCTAGTTTGTCCGTTTCTATGTATGGCCTGATATGGTTCTCAATCAGAGGCAGGTGTTAGTCATTGTCTCTGATTGGGAACCATATTCAGGTAGCTTGTTTTGTGTTGGGGTTTGTGGGTGGTTGTTTCCTGTCTTTATGTTCTCTGTACCAGATAGGACTGTTTCGGGTTTTGCCACGTTTGTTGTTTTGTAATTGTGTTCATGTTTAGTTTCTCATATTAAAACCATGAACTCTAACCACGCTGCATTTTGGTCCTCCTCTCCTTAGGCGGAAGAAAGCCGTTACACAAAGGAGATGATCGTGGACTTCAGGAAGCAGCAGAGGGTGCACCCCCTAGCCACATCGATGGGACAGTAGTGGAGAAGGTGGAAAGTTTTAAGTTCCTCGGCGTACACATCACGGACAAACTGAAATGGTCCACCCACACAGAAAGCGTGGTGAAGAAGGCGCAATAGTGCCTTTTCAACCTCAGGAGGCTGAAGAAATTCAGCTTGTCACCAAAAACACTCACAAACTTTTACAGATGCACAATCGATAGCATCTTGTCGAGCTGTATCACCGCCTGGTACGGCAACTGCTCTACCCACAACCGTAAGGCTCTCCAGAGGGTAGTGAGGTCTGCACAACGCATCACCAGGGACAAACTACCTGCTCTCCAAGACACCTACATCACCCGATGTCACAGGAAGGCCAAAAAGTTCATCAAGGACAACAACCACCCGAGCCAGTGCCTGTTCACCCCACTATCATCCAGAAGGTGAGGTCAGTACAGGTACATCAAAGCTGGTACAGAGAAACTGAAAAACAGCTTTTATCTCAAGGCCATCAGACTGTTAAACAGCCATCACTAACATTGAGTGGCTGCTGTCGACATACTGACTCAACTCTAGCCACTTAAATAATAAAAAAAATGATGTAATAAATGTGTCACTAGTCACTTTATATTATGTTTACATACCCTACATTACTCATCTCATATGTATATACTGTACTCTATACCATCTACTGCATCGTGCCTATGCCGTTCCATTCACTCATCCATATATATTTTTATGTACATATTCTTATTAATTCCTTTACACTTGTGTGTGTATAAGGTAGTTGTTGTGAAATTGTTAGATTACTTGTTAGATATTACTGCATTTTCGGAACTAGAAGCTCAAGCATTTTGCTACACTCGCATTAACATCTGTTAACCATGTGTATGTGACAAATAACATTTGATTTGATTTGATTTGACATTTCTGGAGAGACTTGAAAATAGCTGTGCAGCGACGCTCCCCATCCAACCTGACAGAGCTTGAGAGGATCTGCAGAGAAGAATGGGAGAAACACCCCAAATACAGGTGTATTCTGCTGTGGGCACAAATACGAGTATAGGATGAGTCAACATTATTTGGGTATGAGTTAACAGAATATTCACTTTTAAAAGTTAGATTTTCACTGGATAGTTATTTAAAGTTACTCAACACATGAATGAGGTTCACTGAACCACCCGCCGCTACATATGGCCATATTAAAGGTGGGTTTTTGTAAGTTTGGTTGTGTATCCATCAAAAGCGAACATCAGTCAACTAAATAAACAAAGAGGAGTGCATGAGAAGACGTTATAGACACATTAAAATCCATTGCAACTCTCTGCCAGGTTAGTAATTGCTCTTTTTATGGTGATAATTATTTCCTCTAAGGTATGCACTGTTGCACAATGCAATTATACATGTGCTGCTATCTGTGGAGGGAAAGGAGGGCGGTGGGGGCAGTTATTTTCTACATTTTCACAAATAGTGTGCGCGTGTGTGTGTGTGTTGTGTGTGTGTGTGTAATGGGAGAGAAAAACAGAGGAGCAGTGTGCTGATGGGATTCCACAGGTTCTTGTTAGCACATAAATACATTGATCTGTTATGTGGTTAAAAGTATTAATGGTTTGTGTGGCAGGTCTCTGTCAGTATATGGATTTATACCAGAAAAGAAAACCCCTGTAAAAGAACAGCAGAGAGATCGGTCGCTGTGTGATCACGCCCCTAAACTCTATTCACATTCTCTATTCCCTGCCCCCCTGTCCTCAGTTTTCTTCTCCTCTGCTTTTGTGTCTGTTTCTCTCTTTGTCCCAGACAGAGTGACCTGGAGCAACCTTGTGCTGGCCGGTCAAGGCTGTCGACCAAACACCTCTCACTGATAAGGCCTCTACTGGGATGCACTATATGAAGCACTTAATTACTTTTATTGAAAAGTGCTATACAAATAAATGTATTATTATTATTAATGTGTGTTCATACTGATAAAAATATTATATTCCTTTCCACACAAGTATTGTTTACCTTTTAATGATACATTCTCTGAGTCAGAACTGTAGAGGCAATAGCAGCTTACTCAAGCAAAGCTGTAGTGGCTCTTATCTGTGTCTATAAGATTTAGAGATGTGATAACTGTCCTGTCCTCTATCTGGTATTATAACCTAATTTCCACAGATACCATCTCATGGGGAAGAAAATTCCTCCTGTTTTTTCACAACTCCACATTCACATTCAGTGCAGCTGGAAGCTATATTTATATCATACTTTCCCCGTTAACATTCAGAGAATTTGTAACCATAATTCAACCTGAGATTTGCTGAGCATCTCCCAATTAACCCGGCTCCCCTCTCTCTTTGACCTCATCAGTAATGCCATTAAACTCACATGGTCACCAGGGCACTGTGCTGTATGAGTGTGTGTGAGAGAGACAGAGAGACAGAGAGAGAGTAGGACAGTGTGTGAGAGAGACAGAGAGGCAGAGAGACAGAGAGAGAGAGAGACAAAGAGACAGACACAGACAGAGAGAGAGAGTAGGACAGTGTGTGAGAGAGACAGAGAGAGAGAGAAACAAAGAGACAGAGACAGACAGATAGAGTAGGAGTGTGTGTGAGAGAGACAGAGAGACAGACAGAGAGAGAGAGAGACAAAGAGAGAGAGAGAGAGAGAGAGTAGGAGAGAGTGTGTGTGTCTGTGAGAGAGAGAGAGAGAGAGGCAGAGAGACAGAGAGAGACAGAGACAGAGAGAGTATATGAGAGTATGTGGGAGAGACAGAGAGACAGAGAGAGACAGAGAGAGCATATGAGAGTATGTGAGAGAGACAGAGAGATGGAGAGTTGGAGAGTGTGTGAGAGAGACAGCGAGACAGACAGAGAGAGAGACAAAGAGAGAGAGAGTAGGAGAGTGTGTGTGTGAGAGAGAGAGAGAGAGAGAGAGAGAGAGAGAGAGGGACAGATAGACAGAGAGACAGAGAGAGCATATGAGAGTATGTGAGAGAGACAGAGATGGAGAGTTGGAGAGTGTGTGAGAGAGACAGCGAGACAGGGAGAGTAGGACAGTGTGTGTGTGTGTGTGTGAGAGAGAGAGAGAGAGAGAGTGTGTATGAGAGTGTGTGAGACAGATAAACAGAGAGACAGAGACATAGAGGGACAGAGGGACACAGAGAGACAGAGGGATAGAGGGACAGAGGGACAGAGAGACAGAGTGACAAAGAGACAGAGAGAAAGTATGAGAGTGTGTGCGACAGAGTGTGGATCTGTCCCTCTGTGTGGGAGATTACATTGTGTCCATACTTGTGTGTGTGTGTTTGTGTGCATTTGTGTGTGTGTGCATTTGTTTACTATGAGTCGGGAAGTGTGTTTGACTTTGACTTGACTTTTTTCGCATCATTATCTGTAGCTAAACTTTACTTTTCTCTTATAATTGTCTGTAGCTAAACTTGACTTTTTACTTATCATTATCTGTAGCTAAACTTGACTTTTCTCTTGTCATTGTCTGTAGCTAAACTTTACTTAAAAAAATAATTATCTGTAGCTTAAATCTGCCGCCCCTCTGCCTCTGAAGTGCTACATCTCATTGTATATAGTGTGTGTGTGTGTGTGTTGGTGTGTGTGTGAATGCGTGCCTATATGCCTGTGTGTGGTGGCATGCCTTACCTTGCTCCTCATAGCGGCGTGCCAATCCAAAATAAGCAGCATGATGATGTGCTCTCAGTGTGCCGACACAACCCATTTGGCCAGGAGGCGCTGATCCACACCAGCTCATTTACAGCTTAGAGGCGAGAGAGGGTGTGCGTCTGTGTCCGCCCTGTCCTCTACGTTGAGTGTTTGTGTGATTCCTCTTCTCCTTCTTCTGAGTGTGTGTGTGCTCATGCGTAACATCCTCAAAAACAATTATGATATGATTCATATTATAAAAGTCATGACTCCCGCCTCATCTGGTGAATACCAGATGGGATGGTGATAAGTCATCTGTAATGCCCTTGTATAGGACTATAATATCATACCAGTCCCACAGTAATCTATACAGTATTTATGCTAGGCCATTTTTGTTCAACCAGAGATTCTATCTTGTGCCTTGGCTAAAGCAGAAATAACAGAGTTATCTATTCAGTACACGAGGAAATTAGAGTGGATTTGACTAAAATTAACCATTATGTTTGTTGCCATACATCTGCTGTAGCAGTATCATCTGGAATCAAGATGGTGCCGGAGAACTGACGTTTTACGTATTCCAAACCAATTGTGTTTTTTGTTTGTTTCTTTGGGTTGTTTGTAACTTATTTTAAAAACTTATTTTGTACATAATGTTGCTGCTAACGTCTCTTATTACCGAAAATAACTTCTGGACATCAGAACTGCGATTACTCACCACGGACTGGCAGAATCCTTTTTTCCCTTTAATGTGTACGACGAGAATGATATACCGGGAACAGGCATAGAATGATATACCGGGAACAGGCATAGAATGATATACCGGGAACAGGCATAGAATGATATACCGTGAACAGGCATAGAATGATATACCGGGAACAGGCATAGAATGATATACCGGGAACAGGCATAGAATGATATACCGGGAACAGGCATAGAATGATATACCGTGAACAGGCATAGAATGATATACCGTGAACAGGCATAGAATGATATCCCGGGAACAGGCCCATATCCCTGTCATTTGTGTGAAGAGAAGACGAAGAAAAAGGGTCCAGAGGGCGGGCTGCTTTCTGAGAATTTGTAGGTGATCGAATAAACCCCAACTGCCTTCCATTCTGCTAGCAAACGTGCAATCTTTGGAAAATAAAATCGATGACCTACGCGGAAGATTAAACTACCAACGGGATATTCAAAACGGTAATATCTTATGCTTCACGGAGTAGTGGCTGAACGACGACATTATCGACATACAGCTGGCTGGTTATACGCTTTATCGACAGAACAGCGGCGTCTGGTAAGACAAGCGGCGGAGGACTATGTATATTTGTAAATAACAGCTGGTGCGAGATATCTAAGAAAGTCTTGAGGTTTTGCTTGCCTGAGGTAGAGTATCTCATAAAACTCCTGGGGCGCAGGCATCCTAGTGGTTAGAGCATTGTTAGAGTAACCAAAAGGTTGCAAGATCAAATCCCCAAGGTAAAAATCTGTCATTCTGCACCTGAACAAGGCACTTAACCCACTGTTTCCTAGGCTGTCATTGAAAATAAGAATTTGTTCTTAACTGACTTGCCTAGTTAAATAAAGGGCAAATAAAAATGCTTAAGATTACCTTATCTACCTAGAGAGTTTTCATCTGTATTTTTCGTAGCAGTCTAAATACCACCACAGACTGATGCTGACACTAAGACCGCACTGAATGAGCTGTATTCCGCCATAAGCAAACAGGAAAATGCTTATCCAGAGGCTCCAGAGGCTCCTAGAGACTCCTAGTGGCCAGGGACTTTAATGCAGGCAAACTGAAATCTGTCTTACCAAACTTCTATCAGCATGTTAAATGTGCAACCAGAGGGAAAAAACTCTGGACCACCTTTACTCCACACACAGACACTCATACAAAGCTCTCCCTTGCCCTCCATTAAGCAAATATGACAATAATTCTATCTTCCTGATTCCTGCATACAAGCAAAAATTAAAGCAGGAAGCACCAGTGACTCGATCAATAAAAAAGTGGTCAGATGAAGCAGATGCTAAGCTACAGGACAGTTTTGCTAGCACAGACTGGAATATGTTCCGGCATTACTCCGATGGCATTGAGGAGTACACCACATTAGTCATTGGCTTCATCAATAAGTGCATCGATAACGTCGTCCCCACAGTGACCTTACGTACATACCCCAACCAGAAGCCATGAATTACATGCAACATCCACACTGAGCTAAATGCTAGAGCTGCCACTTTCAAGGAGTGGGACTCTAACCCGGAAGCTTATAAGAAATCCCACTATGCCCTCCGATGAACCATCAAACAGTTAAAGCGTCAATACAGGAATTAGACCAAATCATACTACACCAACTCTGACGGTCGTCAGATGTGGCAGGGCTTGCAAACCATTACAGACTACAAAGGGAAGCACAGCCGAGAGCTGCCCAGTGACACGAGCCTACCAGATGAGCTAAACTACTTCTATGATCGCTTTGAGCCAAATAACACTGAAACATGCATGAGAGCACCAGCTTTTCCAGAAGACTGTGATCACGCTCTCTGCAGCCGATGTGAGTAAGACCTTTAAACAGGTCAACATTCACAAGGCCGCAGGACCAGACGGATTACAAGGACGTGTACTGTGAGCATGCGCTGACCAACTGGCAAGTGTCTTCACAGACATTTTCAACCTCTCCCTGTCTGAGTCCGTAGTTAAGCAGACCACCATAGTCCCTGTGCCCAAGAACACTATGGTAACCTGCCTAAATGACTACCAACCCATAGCACTCACATCTGTAGCCATGAAGTGCCTTGAAAGGCTGGTCATGGCTCACATCAACACCATTATCCCAGAAACCTTAGACCCACTCCAATTTGCATACCTCCCCAACAGATCCACAGATGATGCAATCTCGATTGCACTCCACACTGCCCTTTTCCATCTGGACAAAAGTAACACCTATGTGAGAATGCTATTCATTGATTACAGCTCAGCTTTCAACACCATAGTGCCCTCAAAGCTCATCAATAAGCTAAGGACCCTGGGACTAAACACCTCCCTCTGCAACTGGATCCTGGACTTCCTGAAGGGCTGCTCCCAGGTGGTAAGGGTAGGTAACAACACACATCTGCCACGCTGATCCTCAACACAGGGGCCCCTCAGGGGTGCGTGCTCAGTCCCCTACTCCCTGCACGGCCAGGCACGACTCCAACACCATCATTAAGTTTGCCGATGACACAACAGTGTTAGGCCTGATCACCGACAACGACGAGACAGCCTATAGGAAGGAGGTCAGAGACCTGGCCGTGTGGTGCCAGGACAACAACCTGTCCCTCAACGTGATCAAGACAAAGGAGATGATTGTGGCCTACAGGAAAAAGAGGACTGAGCACACCCCCATTCTCATCGACCGGGCTCTAGTGGAGCAGGTTGAGAGCTTCCAAGTTCCTTGTTGTCCACGTCACCAACAAACTAACATGGTCCAATCACAGCTAGATAGTCGTGAAGAGGGCACCGCCAAACCTATTTCCCATCAGGAGACTGAAAAGTTTTGTCATGAGTCCTCAGATCCTGAAAAGGTTCTACAGCTGCACCATGGTTGCATCACTGCCAATGGCAACTGCTAGGCCTCCGACTTCAAGGCATGACAGAGGGTACGCCAACCAGGACCTCTATACCAGGTGGTGTCAGAGGAAGGCCCTCTGCAAGTGGTACTGGAGCGCCAAGTCTAGGTCCAAGAGGCTTCTGAACAGCTTCTACCCCAAAGCCATAAGACTCCTGAACATCTAATCAAATGGCTACCCAGACTATTTGCAATGACCCCCTCCCCCTTTTACACTCCTGCTACTCTCTGTTGTTATCATCTATGCATAGTCACTTTAATAACTCTCCCTACATGTACATTTTACCCTACGCATGTGACTAATACAATTTGATTGATTTGATTTGATATTGACAATGGCCATCTTAGCTGAAACACTATTACAGTATCTAACATAATCTGGCTATGCTGTGTTTACCTGCGTGATTACACTGTCAATATGTCCTAGCTAGTAAATGGACATATCATGAGATAAAGGACCCTGTTAAGAGGCAGGCTGTGGCCACTTTCACCCAGTTCTATTCCTAAGTCAACACACCATACCATTTCTTCATTGGAGATAAGCAGTATAAAAGTGAGAAAGAGAGAGAGCCAGAGATAGAGGGAAATAGAGAGAGAGAGAAAGCGAGGAGGGGTGTGGGAGGTTAGAAAGAGAGAGAGAGTATGTCTGGTATGCCTGTATTTTGGGCCTGATAAAATTTGGGCCTGATAAGACAAAGGCGGAGGACGCTTGTTTACATGAATCCTTGATGTGGGTTTCATCTGCGATGTGACTGCTCAACTTCCGAACCAACCCTTCCAAAGGCTGTAGCTCAGGAAGTCGACTGTGGTGTGACTGAGATAATATGGTGCACCTCTGTCTCACCCTATAGTATCTGTCCTATTATGGCGTCTGTGAGACAGGCTTTTTGGCATTAGAGACCGCTATCTATCTCTATGCCTGACTCCGAGGCAGAGAGAAACATGGTCAAACAAGCCTACAGACCGAGTACTGATGAAAGGCAGACTTCTGGCACATCTAGACAGGACAGGAAGGAGGTGATGGTTTTGGACGTCATTATGATTTTGTACAGGGCCATTAGTGTCGTTTCCCTCCCTATCATGGCCTCTCACCATGGACGACAATGATAAACAAAGATATTCTGAGACCTTTACATTACAATCCTGCTCCTTCTTCTAAAACAATCCAGTGGGTAATAACTTTTAAAACGAAATGGAATTTTGTGACTCAGAGGTGTAGAATGTTAGATGCTGAAATATCCAGAGAGGAAGTATTATTTCTAACTGAAAGAAATACATTTGAAATTCAACTTGGAATGTTTGGATGTGAAAGAGAATGGTGGAGGACACAATTTAATGTCACGGTTTAACCAACATGAATAGCTACACAAATTAAAAAATGATACATACTTGAAAACCATCTCAACGAATATCACAACAACCTTTAAAAGCCCATAGATACACAACAGCTATCTCTTCACACAGTCGAGATAGGACTAAATTCATACCTCACCTCAGCTATCTTTACACAGCTCTTGAATAGGGCCAGCTGAACAGCTTCCATGCAAGTACAAATGACTAAATCACCACACGGGTGCTGCTGCAATGTGCTCATAATTGTACTCCTTAGCGCCAATGAAAGAGATTTGAAAAGTTTCAAAAGCACGCTATGTTTGTTAATTATAACGGCAATCACATTTCTCTCTTAAACTGGCTGCAAAAAGGGCCCCTGCTCAATTCAATCATTAGTCTTTCTATCCCCCTTTCAATACACAAACAAACGAGTGAGGGGGAGGAAATTGTGTAAATCCATGTGCTTGTTGATTGCCTGCTGCATTTGGGATTTTTTAATTTGGTAAACAGTGGCTTTGGTGCAGCCATTTGAGGTTCTGGGAAGAGGGGAGCAGCGGGCAGGGACAGATTAAAGGCTGTTTCCCTGGTCTCGTGTTGGCACTTGTCGTGCACTTAATTTGAAGCCGTAATTAACTTTTGAAATCTCGAGGCATTTCCAACAAGCGTTCTTAGGATTTTGGGCAGATAATGCAGAGTGCATGCTGCTAGGACCAGGGTGCTTAACTAGTATGGAACCCCTTAATATTTACCTCTTCCTATAGGTAATTTTCACAACAAGATGGCACTGATGATGGTCGCCCTGTTGCTAGCTCCCAGCCAACTTTGTAGTCTTTTGTTTATTTTAGTGTTATTTTTTACACCTTTGCTTTCTTGGGTACAGGAACAATGGTGGACATCTTGAAGCATGTGGGGACATCAGTGGCCAAAAGCCCATATTAGCATGGGCAGCACCATTGAGGGTTTCCACCATTTTAATATAGTCAACTAGGTGGGACTTCCAACTTAATTTGCAGATCCCTCCTGTGGCCAAAAGCTCATATTAGCATGGGCAGCACCATTGAGGGCTTCCACCATTTTAATATAGTCAACTGGGTGGGACTTCCATCTTAATTTGCAGATCCCTCCTGTGGCCAAAAGCTCATATTAGCATGGGCAGCACCATTGTGGGCTTCCACCATTTTAATATAGTCAACTGGGTGGGACTTCCAACTTCATTGACAGATCCCTCCTAGTGACCCTGTTGGAGTCATGTCCAACTGGGCCATCAGGAGGGATCAGCCAATTGTGAAGAAGAACAAAATGGAGATTGCCTCAGCGGAGAGTAATCTATAGAGATTACTCACCAAAGATTTGACTTTCCGGAGCTGGATGCGTTGTCTGGATTACCGCTTTTTCCAAAAAGATGCCACCACATGACTCTCCAGAGGGTGGTTCAGTCAGCCCAACACATCACCAGGGGCACACTGACTGCCCTACAGGACATTTAAAGCACTAAGGGTCAAAGGAAGGCCAAGAAAATCATTAAGAACCTACGTCACCTGAGCCACGGACTGTTCACTCAAATCAAATCAAATGTTATTTGTAACATGCTTCGTCCACAACAGGTGTGGTCTAACAGTGAAATGCTTACTTACAGGCCCCTTCCCAACAATGCAGAGAGAAAGAAAATGGAGAAATAATAGAAAAGTAAAACATGTAATAATGCAAATGAATAATAGATACAGAAATGTTTTTACTTTTACCCCCTTTTCATGGTATCCAATTGGTAGTTACAGTCTTGTCTCAATGCTGCAACTACCGTATGGACTCGGGAGAGGTGAAGGTCGAGAGCCGTGCATCCTCTGAAACACAACCCAACCAAGCCGAACTGCTTCTTGACACAACGCCCACTCAACCCGGAAGCCAGCCGCACCAATGTGTCAGAGTAAACATTGTACACCTGGCGACCGTGTCAGCGTGCATTGCACCCAGCCCACCACAGGAGTCACTAGAGAGCAATGAGACAAGAACATCCCTGCCGGCCAAACCCTCCCCTAATCCGGACCACGCTTGGCCAATTGTGCGCTGCCCCATGAGACTCCTGGCTGCGACAGGGTCTGGACTTGAACCAGGATCTCTAGTGGCACAGCTAGCGATGCAGTGGTCTAAGGCACTGCCCCATGGGGCAGCGCACAATTGGCAGCCTTTAATCTGTCTACTCAGGAGGCCATTGACGTAGATATGTACACCACCGTTCAAAAGTTTGGTGTCACTTAGAAATGTCCTTGTTTTTGAAAGAAAGCACTTTTTTTGTCAATTAAAATAACACCCAATTGATCAGAAATACAGTGTATACGTTGTGAATGTTGTAAATGACTATCGTAGCTGGAAACGGCAGATTTTTTATGGAATAACTACATAGGTATTCAGAGGCCCATTATAAGCAACCATCACTCCTGTGTTCCAATGGCACATTTATAATTTTAAAAGGCTAATTGATTATCAGAAAACCCTTTTGCAATTATGTTAGCACGCCTGAAAACTGATGTTCTGATTAAAGAAACAATAAAACGGGCCTTCTTTAGACTAGTTGAGTATCTGGAGCATCAACATTTGTGGGTTCGATTACAGACTCAAAATGGCCAGAAACTAAGAACTTTCTTCTGAAACTTGTCAGTCTATTCTTGTTCTGAGAAATTAAGGCTACTCCATGTGAGAAATTGCCAAGAAACTGAAGATCTCGTACAACGCTGTGTACGACTCCCTTCACAGAACAGCGCAAACTGGCTCTAACCAGAATAGAAAGAGGAGTGGGAGGCCCCGGTGCACATCTGAGCAAGAGGACAAGTACATTAGAGTGTCTAGTTTGAGAAACAGACACCTCACAAGTCCTCAATTGTCAGTTTCATTAAATAGTACCCGCAAAAAACCAGTCTTAACATCAACAGTGAGGAGGCGACTCCGAGATGCTGGCCTTCTTGGCAGAGTTGCAAAGAAAAAGCCATATCTCAGACTGGCCAATACAAATAAAAGATTAAGATGGGCAAAAGAACACAGACACTGGACAGAGGATCTCTGCCTAGAAGGCCAGCATCCAGGAGTCGCCTCCTCACTGTTGACGTTGAGACTGGTGTTTTGCGGGTACTATTTATTAAAGAAACTGCCAGTCCAAAAAGTTTGTGCAAAAAGTGTGAATGCAGAGTGTCCGGGTAGCTATTTGGTTAACTATTTAGCAGTCTTATGGCTTGCGGGTAGAAGCTGTTCAGGGTCCTGTTGGTTCCTGTCTTGGTGCATCAGTACCGCTTGCTGTGCGGTAGCAGAGAGAACAGTCTATTACTTGGGTGACTGGAGTCTTTGCCGAATTTTAGGGCCGTCCTCTGACACTGTCTGGTATAGAGATCCTGGATGGCAGGGAGGTCGGTCCCAGTGATGTACTGGG
The DNA here is from genome assembly GCF_045791955.1 of Oncorhynchus clarkii lewisi. NCBI lineage: Eukaryota > Metazoa > Chordata > Actinopteri > Salmoniformes > Salmonidae > Oncorhynchus > Oncorhynchus clarkii. Next base: position 69,051,893 of record NC_092163.1, read on the forward strand.
TCGTACGCATTACCCTCTGTAGCTCCTTGCGGTCAGATACTAAGCAGTTGCCTTACCAAGCAATTATGCAGCCAGTCAAGATGCTCTCAATGGTGCAGCTGTCAAACTTTTAAGGCTCTGAGGGCCAATGTGAAATATTTTCATCCTCTTGAGCCCACCGACTGGTGCAGCTGTAGAACCGTCTGGCAGACAGAGGTGCATCAGGACCAGCATCGTGAGACTAAAAAACAGCTTCCATTACCAGGCCGTCAGACTGTTGAACAGCTTCTATTACCAGACCATCAGACTGTTGAACAGCTTCTATTACCAGACCATCAGACTGTTGAACAGCTTCTATTACCAGACCATCAGACTGTTGAACAGCTTCTATTACCAGACCATCAGACTGCTGTACAGATTCTATTACCATCAGACTGCTGAACAGTTTCGATTACCAGACCATCAGACTGTTGAACAGTTTCTATTACCAGACCATCAGACTGTTGAACAGCTTCTATTACCATCCGACTGCTGAACAGTTTCGATTACCAGACCATCAGACTGTTGAACAGTTTCTATTACCAGACCATCAGACTGTTGAACAGCTTCTATCACCAGACCATCAGACTGTTGAACAGCTTCTATCACCAGACCATCAGACTTTTGAACAGCTTCTATTACCAGACCATCAGACTGTTGAACAGCTTCTTTTACCATCAGACTGTTGAACAGCTTCTATTACCAGACCATCAGACTGTTGAACAGCTTCTATTACCAGACCATCAGACTGTTGAACAGCTTCTATTACCATCAGACTGTTGAACAGCTTCTATTACCAGACCATCAGACTGTTGAACAGCTTCTATTACCAGACCATCAGACTGTTGAACAGCTTATATTACCAGACCATCAGACTGTTGAACAGCTTCTATTACCATCAGACTGTTGAACCACTTCTATTACCAGACCATCAGACTGTTGAACAGCTTCTATTACCAGACCATCAGACTGTTGAACAGCTTCTATTACCAGACCATCAGACTGTTGAACAGCTTCTATTACCATCAGACTGTTGAACCACTTCTATTACCAGACCATCAGACTATTGAACAGCTTCTATTACCAGACCATCAGACTGTTGAACAGCTTCTATTACCAGACCATCAGACTGTTGAACAGCTTCTATTACCAGACCATCAGACTGCTGTACAGATTCTATTACCATCAGACTGCAGAACAGTTTCGATTACCAGACCATCAGACTGTTGAACAGTTTCTATTACCAGACCATCAGACTGTTGAACAGCTTCTATTACCATCCGACTGCTGAACAGTTTCGATTACCAGACCATCAGACTGTTGAACAGTTTCTATTACCAGACCATCAGACTGTTGAACAGCTTCTATCACCAGACCATCAGACTGTTGAACAGCTTCTATCACCAGACCATCAGACTTTTGAACAGCTTCTATTACCAGACCATCAGACTGTTGAACAGCTTCTTTTACCATCAGACTGTTGAACAGCTTCTATTACCAGACCATCAGACTGTTGAACAGCTTCTATTACCAGACCATCAGACTGTTGAACAGCTTCTATTACCATCAGACTGTTGAACAGCTTCTATTACCAGACCATCAGACTGTTGAACAGCTTCTATTACCAGACCATCAGACTGTTGAACAGCTTATATTACCAGACCATCAGACTGTTGAACAGCTTCTATTACCATCAGACTGTTGAACCACTTCTATTACCAGACCATCAGACTGTTGAACAGCTTCTATTACCAGACCATCAAACTGTTGAACAGTTGTCTACCAGGTGATGCACCCTTACTCTTACAAAACACACACACAAACTATCACACACACACAGACCTCATACTCACAAACACACACACACACACACACACACACACACACACACACACACACACACACACACACACACACACACACACACACACACACACACACACACACACACACACATCAACACTATGAAATAACCAAAAAGGGGTTAAAACAAATGAAAATCTATTTTATATTTGAGATTCTTCAAATAGCCACCATTTGCCTTGATGACAGCTTTGCACACTCTTTGCATTATCTCAACCAGCTTCACCTGGAATGCTTTTCCAACAGTCTTGAAGGAGTTCCCACATATGCTGAGCACTTATTGGCTGCTTTTCCTTCACTCTGCGGTCCGACTCATCCCAAACCATCTCAAATTGGTTGAAGTCGGGGGATTGTGCAGGCCAGGTCATCTGATGTAGCACTCCATCACTCTCCTTCTTGGTATAATTGCCCTTACACAACCTGGAGGTGTGTTGGGTCATTGTCCTGTTAAAAAACAAATTATCGTCCCACTAAGCCCAAACCAGAAATGGGTTGTGTATCACTGCAGAATGCTGTGATAGCCATGCTGTTTAAGTGTGCCTTAAATTCTAAATCAATCACAGACAGTGTCACCAGCAAAGCACCTCCACACCATCACACCTCCTCCTCATTGCTTTACGGTGGGAAATACACATGCGGAGATCATCCGTTCACCCTCACTGTGTCTCACAGAGACACCGAGTTTGGAACCAAAAATGTAGAGTTTGGACTACAGACCAAAGACAAATTTCCTCCGGTCTAATGTCCATTGCTTTTGTTTCTTGGCTCAAGCAAGTCTCTTCTTTTTATTGGTGTCCTTTAGTAGTGGTTTCTTTAAAGCAATTGGTCCATGAAGGCCTGATTCACGCAGTCTCCTCTGAACAGTTGATGTTGAGATGTGTCTGTTTGTTGAACTCCGTGAAGCATTTATTTGGGCTGCAATTTCTGAGGCTGGTGACTCTAATGAATTTATCATCTGCAACAGAGGTAACTCTGGGTCTTCCATTCCTGTTGCGGTCCTCATGAGAGACAGTTTCATCATAGCGCTTGATGGTTTTTGCGACTGAACTTGAAGAAACATTCAAAGTTCTTGAAATGTTCCGTGTTGACTGACCATCATGTCTTAAAGTAATGATGGACTGTCATTTCTCTTTGCTTATTTGATCTGTTCTTGCCATATTATGTAGTTGGTCGTTTCTTCTGTATATCTCCCCTACCTTGTCACAAAACAACTGATTGGCTCAAACGCACTAAGAAGGAATTAACTTAAAGGCACAGCTGTTAATTGACATGCATTCCAGGTGACTACCTTATGAAGCTGGTTGAGAGAATATCAAGAATGTGCAAAGCTGTCATCAAGGCAAAGGGTGGCTATTTGAAGAATATAATTAGTTTAACACCTTTTTGGTTACTACATGATTCCAAATGTGTTTTTTCATAGTTTTGATGTCTTCACTATTATTCTACAATGTAGAAAATAGTAAAATTAAAGAAAAGGTCGCCTTGCTTCAAGTCCTTAGGAAACTATGCAGTAATTTGTTTTTTTAAAATGTACTATTTCATACATTGTTAGCCCAGAAAATCTTAAGTGTTATTACATACTGCCAGGGTGGCAGGGTTCCCCGAACTCTTTCCATGGTTGAATGCGGTGGTTTGCGCTTTTTGTTTTGAGCAAATGCCGCCGTCTATCCACGGTTTCTGGTTGGGGTAGGATTTAATAGTCACAGTGGGTACAACATCTCGAAAGCACTTCCTTATAAACTCACTCACCGAGTCAGCAGATAAATCAATATTATTTTGTAGCCTAGTGGTTAGAGTGTTGGACTAGTAACCGGAAGGTTGCAAGTTAAAACCCCCGAGCTAAAACCCCAGAGCTAACCCCGAGCTAACGGGCAGTTAACCCACTGTTCCTAGGCCGTCATTGAAATAAGAATTTGTTCTTAACTGACTTGCCTAGTTAAATAAAGGTAAAAAAAAGAAAAAAAATAACTATTGGATATAAGAGCGACGTCAACTTACCAATATTACGACCAGGAATACGACTTTCCCGAAGCGGATCCTTTGTTCGGACCTCCACCCTGGACATTGGATTTAATCCCAGAGGCCGACCCAAAACAATGACGTTGCGGCAGAGGAAGCGTTCTCCTGGTCAGACTTGGAAGGCAAGCACACCACCCACCCACACCACCCAGCATATTAGTCTCCAATGTCCAATCTCTAGACAACAAGGTGGATGAAATTAGGGCATGAGTTGCCTTCCGGAGAGACATCAGAGATTGTAACATTCTCTGTTTCACGGGAACATGGCTCACACGGGATATGTTGTCTGAGTCGATACAGCCCCGGTTTCTTCATGCGTCGCCCTGACAGAAACAAACATCTCTCTGGTAAGAAGAAGGGCGGTGGTGTATGACTCATGATTAACGACTCTTGGTGTAATACTAACAACATACAGGAATTCAAGTCCTTTTGTTCACATGACCTAGAATTCCTTACAATCAAATGCCGACCACATTATCTCCCAAGAGAATTCTCTTCGATTATATCACAGCCGTGTATTCCCCCCCCCCCCCCCCCCCAAGCAGATATCTCAACGTCCCTGAAAGAACTTCACTGGACTATGTAAACTGGAAACCAGATATCCTGAGGCTGCATTTATTGTAACTGGGGATTTTAACAAAGTTAATTTGAGAACAAGGCTACCTAAATTCTACCAGCACATTGACTGTAGTACCCGCTCGAGCAAAACACTGGACCACTGCTACTCTAACTTCTGCGATGCGTACAAGGCCCTTCCCCGCCCTCCTTTCGGCAACTCTGACCATGACTCCATCTTGCTCGTACCGTCCTATAGGCAGAAACTCAAACAGGATGTACCTGTGACAAGAACCATTCAACACTGGTCTGACCAATCGGAATCCATGCTTCAAGATCATTTTGATCACGTGGACTGGAAAATATTCCAGGAAGCCTCAGACAATAATATTGATTTATACGCTGACTCGGGGAGTGAGTTTATTAGGAAGTGCATTGGAGGTACCCACTGTGACTATTAAATCCTACCCCAACCAGAAACCGTGGATAGACGGCGGCATTTGCTCAAAACTAAAAGCGCGAACCACCGCATTCAACTATGGAAAGAGTTCGGGGAATGTGGCCAAATATAAACAGTGTAGTTATTCCCTCCGCAAGCCAATCAAAAAAGCAAAATGTCGCTATAGGGATATGGAGTCGCAATTCAACAGCCCAGACATGAGAGGTATGTGGCAGGGTCTACAGGAAATTACGGACTACAAAAAGAAAACCAGCCACGTCACAGACACCTACATCTTGTTTCCAGACAAGCTAAACACCTTCGTTGCCTGCTTTGAGGATAATACAGTGCCACTGACACGGCCCGCTACCAAGGCCTGCACCCCCCCCCCTCTCCTTTTACTTGGTCAACGTGAGTAAAACATGTAAACGGGTTAAGCCTCGCAAGGCTGCTGTCCCAGACGGAATCCCTAGCCACGTCCCCAGAGCATGTGCCGACCAGCTGGCTGGTGTATCCCAGTCTGCTGTCCCCACATGCTTCAAGATGGCCACCATTGTTCCTGTACCAAAGAAGGCAAAGATAACTGAACTGAATGACTATCACCTCGTAGCACTCACTTCTGTCATTATGAAGTGCTTTGAGAGACTAGTCAAGGATCATATCACCTCCACCTTACCTGCCACCCTAGACCCACTTCAGTTTGCAACCGCCCCAACTGGTCCTCAGATGATGCAATCGCCATCACACTGCACACTGCCCTATCCCATCTGTATAAGAGGAATACCTATGTAAGAATGCTGTTCATTGACTACAGCTCAGCATTCAACACCATTGTACCCTCCAAGGTGGTGAAGGTAGGAAATAACATCTCCACTTCGCTGATCCTCAACACTGGGGCCCCACAAAGGTGCGTGGTAAGCCCCCTCCTGTACTCCCTGTTCACCCATGACTGTGTGGCCATGCACGCCTCCAACTCAATCATCAAGTTTCCAGACGACACAACAGTTGTGGGCTTGATTACCAACAATGACCAGACAGCCTATTGGGAGGAGGTGAGGGCACTCGGAGTGTTGTGTCAGGAGAACAACCTCAAACTCAATGTCAACAAAACAAAGTAGATGATTGTGAACTTCAGGAAACAGCAGGGGGAGCATCCCCATATCCACATCGATGGGACAGTAGTGGAGAAGGTGGAAAGTTTTAAGTTCCCCGGTGTACACATCCCTGACAAACTGAAATGGTTCACCCACACAGACAGCATGGTGAAGAAGGCGCAACAGCTTGCCACCTAAAACCCTTACAAACCTTTACAGATGCACAATCGAGAGCATCCTGTCGGGCTGTATCACCGCAACTGCACTGCCCTCAACTGCGGTCTGCACAACGCATCACCGGGGGAAAACTACCTGCCCTCCATGACACCTACAGCACCCGATGTCACAGGAAGGCAAAACAAATCATCAAGGACAGCAACCACCCGAGACACTGCCTGTTCCCAAATCACTGGCCACTTTAATAAATAAAGGTATCATTAGTCACTTTAAGTAATGCCACTTTAATAATGTCGACATATCCTACATCACTCATCGCATATGTATATACTGTATTCCATATCATCTATTGCATCTTGCGTGTGCCGCACGGCCATCGCTCATCCATAAATTTATATGTACATATTCTTATTCCATCCCTTTACATTTGTGTGTATAAGGTAGTTGTTGTGAATTTGTTAGATTACTTAGATATGAGATATTACTGGATATTACTGGAACTAGAAGCACAAACATTTGCTAACCATGTGTATGTGACAAATAAAATTCGATTTTGATTTGTTCTAAAACTTTTGGCCAGTAGTGTAGCTCATTCTCTTATTTCTACTACTGCACATTGCATTGTAGTTTCACTGTTTGTACACACCGCATATTGATTTATACACTGGGTTCTTGACATAACTCACTGTAATATATCTACTGCTGTACATATCATTCTTAGTATGTCTTGTGTAAATTAATCCGGTGTACATACGTATAGCTTGGATTTGGATTACTGTTACAGTGCTATTTGGGTTGCTAAATAGATTAGTTACGACATTTCTTGATTTCTTAATTTATATATATACTGAACATGAATATAAAATGCAACATGTAAAGTGTTGGTCCCATGTTTAATGAGCTCAAATAAAAAATCCCAGAAATGTTCCATATGCACAAAAAGCTTATTTCTCTCAAGTGTTGTGCACAAATGTGTTTATATCCCTATTAGTGAGCATTTCTTCTTTGCCAAAATAATCCATCCACCTGACAGGTGTGGCATATCAAAATAAATAAAATGTCACATGCTCCGAATACAACAGGTGTAGACTTTACTGTTACTGTTTAAACAGCATGGTCATTACACAGGTGCACCTCGTGCTGGGGACAACGAAAGGCCTCTCTAGAATGTGCAGCTTTGACACACAACACAATGCCACAGATGTCTTCCATTTTGAGGAAGTGTGCAATTGGCGTGCTGACTGCAGGAATGTCCACCAGAGCTGTTTCCAGATAATTTAATGTTCTGAAGCAAAGCTGAAAATGTCCCAGTTCTTCCATGGCCTGCATACTCACCAGACATTGAGCATGTTTGGAAGGCTCTGGATTGACGTGTACAACAGTGTGTTCTAGTTCCCGCCAATATCCAGCCATTTCACACAGCCATTGAAGAGGAGTGGGACAACATTCCACAGGTCACAATTCCCAGCCTGATCAATTCTATGCAAAGGAGATGTGTAACACTGCATGAGGCAAATGGTGGTCACACCAGATACTGACTGGTTTTCTGATCCACACCCCTACTTTTCTTATGGTATCCGTGACAAACAGATGCATACTGTATCCAAACAGATGCATACTAATCCAAAGATTAGGGCCTAATGACTTTATTTCAATTGACTGATGTCCTTATATGAACTCTGGGGGTGTTGTCACTGAGAGGGAATTGTGTGTGTATGCGGGGGAGGTTGTCAATGGCGGCGAATGTGTGTGTGCGGGGGGGTTGTCACTGAGAGGGAATGTGGTGTGGGTGGGTGGGTGGGGGGTTGTCACTGAGAGGGAGTGTGTGTGTGTGGGGGGGGGGTGTTGTCACAGAGAGGGAATGTGTGTGTGGGGTGGAGGTGTTGTCACTGAGACGGAATGTGTGTGTGGGGTGGGGGTGTTGTCACTGAGAGGGAATGTGTGTGGATACTGATTGAAATGCCTCTCATGTTCCTCTGACTCAGAGACACAAGAGATGCTGTCCACCTTCCTTTAGACACAATATATGCTGTCCACCTGCCTCTAGACACCAGAGATGCTGTCTGCCTGCCTCTAGACATCTGCCTGCTTGACTGGGAGGATGTAAAGCAAGCCCTGAACAAAGGTTAACACACACATGCACGCATACACAGGTACGGCTTGAACAATACACACACCAACATGCAGACCACCTAGCAACTATTCCACACAATCTTAGTAAGGATACAGAGGATGAAGACTCCGCAAAAGGGACACAACTATTTCTTGAAGACCAGTCAATTACTAGGTAATTACATAGTGAATAGGTTGTGTCTTTTGGTATTCAAATGGTAGTTATCTGATGAGAGAAGGCACTCAAATAAGTCATTATGAAAGTGAATGTTAACTAAATTACTCTTTTGAAAATATGTTAAATTCTTGTTAATGTCTAAGTGCCATCTCTTTTGAATGAATCACTATCTATATACATAAGAAATGTATTATTTAACTTGTTATATCTCTGTAATTAATTGTCAAGAGAGAGTGTATAGACCAAAACATCACAAGATATAAGAGAGCAAACCCATTGCCAACATAGAAAATTACTGTTGCCTTTAGTCAGGACATGTAAACCACTCAACTAGCCACTCAAATACTCATTACTATGCAATTAATGTTGCATTGCAATATCATATGACTAGAATATGACCATTCCATATTGCTCTGCCAGAACACGAGACAGTTCATCCTGCAATGAGAACAGATTTTCGTAGTCATTGTCACTTCTTCCTGATTCGGTTCACACCGAGGCTGGAACCCAGGACCGCTGCCTTGCTAGCACATGTGATCACCCTCCAAAAGTGTCTTACCAGTCTGCTCCACGCGAAAAACTAGCTATTTGCTGCTGCAAATGGGGACCCTTCAGGCTGAGGAGTAAGTTTCACACATCAATAGCACCACAAGTTATTTAAAATGTATCGGCATGTGGCTCAATAAATAACTCCACAGGAAATAATATTGTCTTAAAAATACTTTACTCTCCATTACTTTAATCCGTGAACCCCTTACTAACCACTGGCCCCCATAATTACCATTCTCATAGATTATATTTATTATTGAGTCAAAATGTTTCATTTTCTCTTCCTCTGTGCCCCATCTCTCTTCCTCCTTATTGAGACTCTTAGGGTCCCAGAAAATGTCCTCTGTCTGTCAACGTTTCTCCTTTTTGCAGTGCCGTGATAAGAAAGCTGTGTATTCTCCATACGCTCCATCTCGCCCCTTAGACTCATTACTTAGAAAATCTGTTAATGTAATTTGAATATTTTTTTTAAACAGTTCCTCAAATCCAGGGAAGGAACTTTGTGTGGAGTGGAGAAGAAGGAGCAGAGAGAAGGAACATCTGAGACAAAGGGGAAGTGTGTGTGTGTGTGTGTGTGTGTGTGTGTGTGTGTGTGTGTGTGTGTGTGTGTGTGTGTGTGTGTGTGTGTGTGTGTGCGTGCGTGCGTGCGTGAGTGTGTTTCAGAGGAGTGTTATGTAACCTCATATATGATCTGGCCCAGCCATTAACCTGGGATTAGCCTGGCAGATCTAGACGTCAGAGGTCAGAGGGATGGAGAGCCACCCAGCCAGCACAAGCTGGTATTACCAACCCTGAAATTGAAACTTAATGGTTCCCTGTAATCCTTATGAAATGGAAATTCCCCCTTGGCTCAAGGATCTTTGTGTGTGAGCGTATGGAAGAGTGTGTGTGTGTGTGTGTGTGTGTGTGTGTGTGTGTGTGTGTGTGTGTGTGTGTGTGTGTGTGTGTGTGTGTGTGTGTGTGTGTGTGTGTGTGTGTGTGTGTGTGTGTGTGTATGGTGTGAGTGTGCATGTGTGATGGTTAGGTATGTGTATGATTAGATGGATGCTGTATCTTATTATGAGTATTTTCTAAGGCTTTTAGAAAGATATCTGTATAGATGAGAATAGGTGAAGGTAATAATCTATTCCAAAATTATCAGATTTGACATGACAAAGACTTGACGCATGAGATTAGAAGTGATTTTGTTGACATTTTAGGAAAGGCACATTATCTTATAATGGCTTATATGCAAATAGTAGGAATACACTACAAACAGACAGTGCCTTCAGAAAGTATTCACCATCCTTGATTTATTCCACATGTTGTTGTGTTACAGCCTGAACTCAAAATGGATGAACTACATTTTCTTCTCCCCTATCTACGCAAAATACCCCAGAAAGACAAAGTGAAAACGTGTTTTTATGCATTTTTACAAATCTATTGAAAATTAAATACAGAAATATTTAATGTACACATGGTTAGTATTCCCACCACGTTGCTATGACACTCCAAATTGTGCACAGGTTCATCCAATTTCCTTTGATCATCCTTGAGATGTCACTAAAACTTGATTGGAGTCCACCTGTGGACTGTATAAGGTCCCACAGTTGACAATGCATGTCAGAGCAGAAACTATACCATGAAGTCCAAGGAACTGTCTGTAGATCTCTGATAGAGAATTGTGATGAGGTATATATCTGGGGAAGGGTATAAAACAATTTCGAGAGTGTTGAAAGTGAACCAGCAGTGGTTCCCATCATTGGGAAATTGAAAAAATATGGAACTACCAAGACTCTGCATAGAGCTGGCCGTCCGACCAAACTGAGAAACCGGGCAAGAAGGACCTTGGTCAGGGAGGTGACCAAGAACCCAATGACCTCTCTGACAGAACAACCTTGGCCGAGATGGGAGAACCTTACAGAAGGACAACGGTGTACACATCCCCGACAAAGTAGCCAGACAGAAGCCACTCCTGAGAAAAACCACATGACAGCACGCCTGGAGTTTGCAAAAGGACACATGAAAGACTCAGAGCATAAGGCAAAAGATTCTGTGGTCTGATGAAATTTAACTCTTTGGTCTGAATGCAACGCGCTATGTATGGGGAAAACCAGGCGCAGCTCATCACCGTATAACGCCAGCCCTACCGTGAAGCATGGAGGTGATATGGCAGTGTCATGTTATGGGGATGCTTTTCAGCAGCAGGGACTGGTAAGGATGAAGATTTAATTCCAACAGGACAATGACCCTAAGCATACAGCAAAAGCAACACTGGAATCACTATAGAGCAACAATGTTGGAAGACTTGTAGATTGCTGTTCACCGCCACTCCCCATCTAACTTAACAGAGCTTGAGAATATCTGCAAGGAAAAATTGATGTGCAAAGCTGATCAGACATACCCAAGACTACTTAAAGCTGTAATTGCCGCCAAAGGTGCTTCTACAAAGTATTGACTCAGGGGTGTGAATACTTCAAATTCTTCAAATAGCCACCGTTTGCCTTGATGACAGCTTTTGCACTCTCTTGGCATTTTTTCAACCAGTTTCACCTGCAATGCTTTTCAAACAGTGTCACGCCCTGACCATAGAGAGCCCTTGTTTCTCTATGGTGTAGTAGGTCAGGGTGAGACAAGGGGGTGTTCTAGTTTAAAATTTCTATGTTGGTGCTTTGGTTTGGTTCCCAATTAATAGTAGCTGGTAATTGTTATTTTTTAGCTACTTTTCCCACCTGTGTTTGTGGGATATTATTTTGTGTAGTCATGTTTCGTTGTTCGTTTATTGTTTTGTTTTGCTAAAGTTCCAATTGATAATAAAGATGTGGAACTCTACGTACGCTGCACCTCCAGTTCTTACGACAACCGTGACAAACAGGCTTGAAGGAGTTCCCACATGTGCTGAGCACTTGTTAGCTGCTTTTCCTTCACTCTACGGTTCGATTCATCCCAAACCATCTCAATTTGGTTTGTGGAGGATTGTGGAGACCAGGTCATCTGATGCAGCACTCCATCACTCTCCTTCTTGGTAAAATAGCAATGTGTTGGGTAATTTTCCTGTTAAAAAACAAATGATCGTCCTACTAAGCCCAAACCAGAAATGGGTGGTGTATTGCTGCAGAATGCTGTGGTAGCCATGCTGGTTAAGTGTGCCTTGAATTCTAAATCAATCACAAACTGTGCCACCTGCAAAGCTCCCCACACCGTATCACCTCCTCCTCCATGCTTTATGGTTTGAAATACACATGCGGAGATCATCCGTTCACCCACACCGCATCTCACAAAGACACGGAGGTGTCTCAAATCTCAAATTTCAAATCTCAAATTTGGACTCCAGATTTAGCAAGCTAGCTATTGCAGGACATCAACACAAGCAGACCAGAAACAGACACATTTTTCTGAAAATTACATCTTGCTTAGGAAGTGATTTGATTGGTGTCACACCCTGACCATAGTTTACTTTGTATAATTCTATGTTTTGGTTGGTCAGGGTGTGATCTGAGTGGGCATTCTATGTTACATGTCTAGTTTGTCTAGTTCTATGTTCGGCCTGATATGGTTAATTGGTGTGAAGCCAAATCCAACTACTCTCCCTTGGGGGGACGTTTTGCTGCACAAAGACAACTCACAGTTGAGCTCAGCTCAATGCTGATTGGCTAATCCATTTAGAATTAAGGGAGGCCAAATGCTTCCTGGCATCAATCAATCAAATGCTACGGCAGCAACATGTTATATTATTTTGGTCCAGACAGCATCAGAAACATGGACTACACATACTGAGACAGCATCAGAAACATGGACTACACATACTGAGACAGCATCAGAAACATGGACTACACATACTGAGACAGCATCAGAAACATGGACTACACATACTGAGACAGCATCAGAAACATGGACTACACATACTGAGATAGAGGGGCACTCTTTTCATCAGATTTGCCACCAATAGGACACATCACTGCACTCTGTACTCCTCTGTAAACTGGTCATCTTTGTGTGCCTGTTGCAAGACCGACTGGTTGATGGTTATTTATAAAACCCTCAGGACTCACTCCCCCTATCTGAGATACCTACTACAGCCCTCATCCTCCACATACAACACCCGTTCTGCCAGTCACATTCTGTTAAAGGTCCCAAAGCACACACATCCCTGGGTCACTCCTCTTTTCAGTTCGCTGCAGCTAGCGACTGGAACAAGCTGCAAAAACCACTCAAACTGGACAGTTTTATCTCCATCTCTTCATTAAAAGACACAATCATGGACGCTCTTACTGATAGTCGTGGCTGCTTCGCGTGATGTATTGTTGTGTCTACCTTCTTGCCCTTTGTGCTGTTGTCTGTGCCCAATAATGTTTGTACCATGTTTTGTGCTGCTACCATGTTGTGCTGCTGCCATGTTGTGTTGTTACCATGTAGTTGTCATGTTGTGTTGCTGCCATGCTGTGTTGTCATGTGTTGCTGCCATGCTATGTCGTTGCCTTAGGTCTCTCTTTATGTAGTGTTGTGGTGTCTCTCTTGTCGTGATGTGTGTTTTGTCCTATATTTTTTATAGAATTTAATATTTTTAATCCCAGCCCCTGTCTCCGCATGAGGCCTTTTGCCTTTTCGTAGGCCGTCATTGTAAAGAATAATTTGTTCTTAACTGACTTAGTTAAATAAAGGTTAAATTAAAATTAAAATTAAATTCCCTCGCTTTGATGCTTTCTCCGGTGATTTTCAGCCACTTGCAAATTGATGGAAAGATATGAAAACACAGAGAGATGAAAGAGACATTATTTTTAAAATGATTTATTTATTGGTCAATTATTTGGTATCCATTAATACAGGCCACTGATTCAGGCTGTAACACAACAAAATGTGAAATAAGTCAAGGGGTATGAACACTTTCTGAAGGCACTGGATGTGCAAGAAATTGAGTTGTGCAGAGAGTTTAGAATTTGTTGGATGTGCAGAGATGTGAATGTCGTGAGGAGTTTGGAGTTTGGAGTTTGAAGGTGGCAGAATTTGTTTTATGGGGGTAATTGACGCTGTGCTGCAGAAGAAGAGGGGCAAAGCAGGCATGAAATTGCACTGGGGATCAGATCCATATCGGAGCGTGTGGGAGAGGGGGGGGAGAGCCTGGCAGCCCTGGGTGGCTGGATTAGGGCTCCACTCAGCACTGAGGTACAGTTAAGAGCCTATTTTATTCTCTAGTAACCCAATCAATGGAAGGGCCCTGTATCCTATTAGAGTTAAGTTTAAGGAGAAGGCGCAGTGCTGTTGGAGACAGACAATAAAGACATTCATATGTTCATTAGAGCGGATTGGGGATCTGTGGTGACAGGGAGAGACAGAGGGAGGCTGCTGGGGAGGAAGAGAAAGATGGAGAGGAGGGAAAAGGGAGAAGATTGATGGAGAGAAGGGGGAAGAGGAAAAGAGAGATGGAGTAAAGGAGGAAGAGGAAGATAGAGAGGAGGGAAGAATAACAAAAGAGTGTGGTATACTGGGAAAAGGTGTCTAGGAAGTCACATCGCCTCATAAAAGTCCCTGATTGACCTGCTGTTTTCTGAAAAATTATAGATAAATAGATACATGGTGTTGGTAGATGAAATACCTCATGAGGCTGTCAGGCTTCATGATCAGAATGTAAAAAGTTGACAACACAGAGATGACTATCTGCTGCAGATTTATGAACAAAGAGCTCATCATGATCTGAATGCTCAGTGTGTTTGGTTTCATTGTGACTGTGGGTGTATTATTGCAGGCCGGATGGTGTTAGCAAGCGAGTAGACCATAGAGGGTACACCTCATTAGGATTCCGTGGCTGTCCATCTCTGAATAAGAGGGGGGAATTGGGTGTCAATCCCTAATGAATTAACTCTGCTCCTCACCCTGGTCGGGGGTGTGTGATCAATAGATATTGTGGCATTTGCTTCAGATGGAAGCCATTCAGATTGATCTGCTAATATCCTGCGTGATAGCCAACGCTAGACTGGAGATGACAGTGGGCTCAAAAACCATTAACTCCTTATTTGCTGTTTACATTCTGCTGTTACCACAGTCAGTCGGATGTGAATTGACTGCATCATTTCCTGTCACAAACTTGCTAACCTCGACCTGTTGTTTCCGAAGTTTTACTTTCATTTATTTTTATTTTTTTCACAAGTGTTTGTGTCAATACCTGCTGCCAACTAGCTAGCTAGCAATGGAGCCCAATGCAGCAATTATTTGCTAGTGGAGTGCACAAATTTATGGGGAAAATGCAAATTGGAACTTTCTCATTCTCAACTCCTTTGGCTGGACGCCACTCAGGCCTGATGGATGTTTACACACATTGTCATCTGTCCCTATCGGAATGGCCTGTGGTACCTGGAACTTGACTGCCCAGGAAGTCGTCTGCATCTGCTTCTAATCCTTCATCTTGTAATGAAGTAGACGGAGAACAGACTGTTCCAATCAGCGCTGATCCCAAGTCACAAGTTGTGGAAACCCGAAGGCAGCGGCATGCTGCTAAGCGGACAGGATCAACCTCCACCTTCATGACTGGGATTGCCTGTGTCTGCAATGACGGTTCTGACTCCAACTATGCTGACACCAGCAGCGTCTTCGTCGTCGAGTTCGGCTCCTTTCCCTCTCTCTGGATCTGACGGGGCACTGCCTGCTGTGGGAGGTCATGACCTATTGCCTGGAGCAGCGGGTGTCACGTTCTGACCATCGTTCGTGTGTGTTTTCCTTGTTTTAGTGTTGGTCAGGACGTGAACTGGGTGGGCATTCTATGTTGGATGTCTTGTTTGTCTATTTCTATGTCTGGCCTGATATGGTTCTCAATCAGAGGCAGGTGTTAGTCATTGTCTCTGATTGGGAACCATATTTAGGTAGCCTGGGTTTCACTGTGTTTGTGGGTGATTGTCCTTAGTGTCCTGATGTCATTGTTTCTGTGTTAGGTTACACAAGTATAGGCTGTTTCGGTTTTCGTTAAGTTTATTGTTTTGGTAGTGTTTGTGTTTAGTTTGTTTCTTCATTAAACATGGATTGCAATAATCACGCTGCATTTTGGTCTGACTCTCCTTCTCATATAGAAAACTGTTACAGAATCACCCACCACAAAAGGACCAAGCAGCGTGTCAACAGGCAGGAGCAGCGCGAGGAGATGCGCAATAAGGATTTCTGGACATGGGAGGAAATCCTCGACGGGAGAGGACCCTGGGCTAAACCAGGGGAGTGTAGCCGCCCAAAGGTGCAGCAGGAGAAGAGGCAACAGGAGCAGCCCAAAGAGGAGGTATGGACATGGGAGGACGAATTAGAAGGAAGAGGACCCAGGGCTCAGCCAGGAGAATATCGCCGCCCCAAAGAAGAACTGGAGGCGGCGAAAGATGAGAGGCGCAGATATGAGGAGGCAGCACGACGTAGCGGATGGAAGCCTGAGAGGCAGCCCCAAAAAATTCTTGGGGGGGGGCTAACAGGGAGTATAGCTACGCCAGGTAGGAGACCTGGGCAGACTCCCTGTGCTTACCGGGGGGCTAGAGAGACCGGACAGGCACCGTGTTATGCAGTGGTGCGCATGGTGTCTCCAGTGCGGGTGCATAGCCCGGTGCGGTATATTCCAGCTCCGCGTGTCGGCAGGGCTAGATTGAGCGTCGAGCCTAATGCCATGAAGCCGGCTCTACTTATCTGGTCCCCAGTGCGTCTCCTTGGGCCGGCTTACATGGCACCAGCCTTGCGCTCGGTGTCTCCGGTTCGCCTGCATAGCCCAGTGCGGGCTATTCCACCTCGCCGCACTGGCAGGGCGACCGTGAGCATTCAACCAGGTAAGGTTGGGCAGGCTCGGTGCTCAAGAGCTCCAGTACGCCTGCACAGTCCGGTCTTTCCAGTACCACCTCCACACCCCAGCCCTCCGGTAGCAGCTCCCCGCACCAGGCTTCCTGTGCGTGTCCTCGGCCCAGTACCACCAGTGCCAGCACCACGCATCAGGCCTACAGTGCGCCTCGCCTGTCCAGCGCTGTCGGAGCCCTCCTCCTCTCCAGCGCTGTCGGAGTCTCCCGCCTGTTTAGCGCTGTTAGAGCCTTCCTTCTCTACAGCGCTGCCGGAGTCTCCCGCCTGTTCAGAACTGCCAGTCTGCATAGAGCTGCCAGTTTGCAAGGAGCTGCCAGTCTGCATAGAGCTGCCAGTCTGCAAGGAGCTGCCAGTCTGCAAGAAGCTGCCAGTCTGCAAGGAGCTGCCAGTCTGCATAGAGCTGCCAGTCTGCAAGGAGCTGCCAGTCTGCAAGGAGCCGCCAGAGCTGCCTGTCTGCAGGATGCCGCCAAAGCTGCCAGTCTGCAAGGAGCCGCCAGAGCTGCCAGTCTGCAAGGAGCCGCCAGAGCTGCCAGTTAGCATGGAGCAGCCAGGGCCGCCAGTCAGTATGGAGCAGCCAGGGCCGCCAGTCAGCATGGAGCAGCCAGGGCCGCCAGTCAGCATGGAGCAGCCAGAGCAGCCAGTCAGCATGGAGCAGCCAGAGCTGCCAGTCAGCATGGAGCAGCCAGTCAGCATGGAGCAGCCAGAGCTGCCAGTCAGCATGGAGCAGCCAGTCAGCATGGAGCAGCTAGAGCTGCCAGTCATCATGGAGCAGCCAGTCAGCATGGAGCAGCCAGAGCTGCCAGTCGACCAGACTCTTCCAGATCTGCCAGTCGACCAGACTCTTCCAGATCTGCCAGTCGACCAGACTCTTCCAGATCTGCCAGTCGACCAGACTCTTCCAGATCTGCCAGTCGACCAGACTCTTCCAGATCCGCCAGTCGACCAGACTCTTCCGGATCCGCCAGTCAGCCAGGATCTTCCGGATCCGCCAGTCAGCCAGGATCTTCCGGATCCGCCAGTCAGCCAGGATCTTCCAGAACCGCCAGCCAGCCAGGATCTGCCGGATCCAACCACCTGCCTGAGCTTCCTCTCAGTGCTGAGCTTCCTCTCAGTGCTGAGCTTCCTCTCAGTGCTGAGCTACCCATCAGTCCCGAGCTACCTCTGTCCCGAGCTGTCCTTCTGTTCCGAGCTTCCCCTCTGTCCCGAGCTGTCTCTTAGGAGGGTCACCTATCTAGGGACGCTAAGGAGGTGGACAAAGACTATTATGGAGTGGGGTCCACGTCCAGCGCCAGAGCCGCCACCGCGGACAGATGCCCACCCACACCCTCCCCTATAGGTTTAAGTTGTGCGTCCGGAGTCCGCACCTTGGAGGGGGGGTACTGTCACGTTCTGACCATCGTTCGTGTGTGTTTTCCTTGTTTTAGTGTTGGTCAGGACGTGAACTGGGTGGGCATTCTATGTTGGATGTCTTGTTTGTCTATTTCTATGTCTGGCCTGATATGGTTCTCAATCAGAGGCAGGTGTTAGTCATTGTCTCTGATTGGGAACCATATTTAGGTAGCCTGGGTTTCACTGTGTTTGTGGGTGATTGTCCTTAGTGTCCTGATGTCATTGTTTCTGTGTTAGGTTACACAAGTATAGGCTGTTTCGGTTTTCGTTAAGTTTATTGTTTTGGTAGTGTTTGTGTTTAGTTTGTTTCTTCATTAAACATGGATTGCAATAATCACGCTGCATTTTGGTCCGACTCTCCTTCTCATATAGAAAATCGTTAAAGCGGGCGTACGCTATCATGCTTCCTGTGGACCTGTGAAAGGTTCAACAAATTGTGTGAAGTGTAGGATTAGGGCCCTATGCCCACCCTAAATTGTGCCAATTAATGTTTCAGCAGACTTTTATCCCTCCATAACTGGCTACGAGACTATTGCAGTTCTGTGGGTGTAACATTTCTTGACAATTTTGATACCTTTTAGAAACAAAGCTGGTTTTATAAAGAGGGTGGGATTCACCCAACTCATTTCGGTTCCTGGATCCTTTCACAGCATTATAAGGCTGCGTTGAGACAATTACTTATCAATGACCCTAGCCCAGGTCAGTTAATCCCTACTAGTGTGTCGCTGAGTTGCTATAATTCTTCAGCAAATGTACATTATCCCAGGGGCATTGGAAGACACAATGTAAGTAACCTAATGTATGTCCCTCTAACTTCCCTGAATGCTTCTGCTGATCCCAAGCTATTGTATGCAGTAATCATGTGCCTATAAGCTAGAGTTATACTGTTAGCACTGAGGTGGTGTGCCATAGTAAGAAGTCCACTGTGTGCAGCTCACCCTGCACTAACATAAATTAATGAGCATGTCTACTTCTGCTAAGCTTCCCAGTAAAGCATTGAAAACAATCAAGCATCCCACAAAAGTGCTAAAATAGCCCATGTTAACATGAAGTCACTAACTTGCCAGTAACAGATGACATTCATATTCTGACTATATCTCTGAAACTCACTTACCTAATACCTTTGATGATACAGTGGTAGCAATACATGGTTATAACATCTACAGAAAATACAGAAATGCCTGAAAATTACTGATAATAGCGTACGATATTGCCACTCCTATTTGCCATATCTTCAATTTAAGCCTACTAGAAAGTTTGTGCCCTCGGACCTGGAGGGAAGTAAAAGTCATTCCGCTACCTAAGAATAGTAAAACCCCATTTACAACAGACTTTCAGCACGCTTATGGGGAAGGTCATTCAACAAGCACAGAACTTACACAAATTAAATTGATGATTAAAGGATTGTGGGGGCTGTTTTGTTAGACTTCAGTGCGGCTTTTGACATTATCGATCATAGTCTGCTGCTGGAAAAACGTATGTCTTATGGCTTTACACACCCTGCTATACTGTGGATAAAGAGTTACCTGTCTAACAGAACACAGAGGGTGTTCTTTCATGGAATCCTCTCCAACATAATCAAGGTAGAATCAGGAATTTCCCAGGGCAGCTGTCTAGGCCCCTTACCTTTTCAAATACATGCCACTAGCTTGCAGTAAAGCCAGTGTGTCTATGTATTAGGATGACTCAACACTGTACATGTCAGCTACAACAGTGATTGAAATGATTACAACACTTAACAAAGAGCTGCAGTTAGCTTCAGAATGGGTGGCAAAGAATAAGTTAGTCCTTAATATTTCAAAAACTGAAAGCATTGTATTTGGGACAAATCATTACTAAACCTAACCTCAACTTGTAATGAATAATGTGGAAATTGAGCAAGTTGAGGTGACTAAAATGCTTGGAGTAACCCTGGATTGTAAACTGTCATGGTCAAAACATATTGATACAACAGTAGCTAAAATGGGGAGAAGTCTGTCCATAAAAAGCGCTGCTCTGCCTTCTTAACAGCACTGTCAAAAACACAGGTCCTACAGGCCCTAGTTTTGTTGCACCTGGACTACTGTTCAGTTGTGTGGTCAGGTGCAACATGCTCAGAACAGGGCAGCAGGTCCTTCCAAGCTGGCCCTTGGAAGTACACAGAGAGCTAACATTAATAATATGCAGGGTTGGGTAAGTTACTTTCTAAATTTAATCCATTACAGTTACTAGTTACCTGTCCAAAATTGTAATTGTTAAAAACTAACTTTCGGATTACCCAAACTAAGTAATGTAATCTGATTACATTCAGTTACTTTTAGATTACTTTCCCCTTAAGAGGCATTAGAAGAAGACAAAAATGTATGTTACCAATTGAACAACATCTATTGCAGGATAAATCAATGTTAAAGTTTACATAGCTGGCCATGGGTTGGTTTATGGGTTGGTTATGTGGGCTTCTTCTAACCCATCACTTTCTACTACAAAATAATAATACGAGTAAATTATATCTTTACATTAAAAATCAAAGTCTGTCAGAATTCCAGCCATTCCAATACATGTTATACCCC
The DNA here is from genome assembly GCF_045791955.1 of Oncorhynchus clarkii lewisi. Classification (NCBI taxonomy): domain Eukaryota; kingdom Metazoa; phylum Chordata; class Actinopteri; order Salmoniformes; family Salmonidae; genus Oncorhynchus; species Oncorhynchus clarkii. The sequence continues at coordinate 69,072,626 of NC_092163.1, forward strand.
TTGATCTTCAAGAATAGGACTTGGAAATATGGAAGTATAGATTAGCCAAATTGTTTTACCTGAGCATAACCCCAAAAGTAAGGACTTATTAGCCAGCCCTACTCTGTTGATTATGATTTTGTTGTCATGGAGGACTGATTGGGCTCATTGATTCGAGTTAGAAAATAAATGCTGCACTCATGTAATGGCATGCTTTGAGCACTACTGAAAAGGGCTATTTATATGTGAAAAATGTATGCCATATGTTGCATTTGCTACAGGCCTATTGTTTAACTTTTTGTTGGTGACACTTTGATATCTTGATAATATGCAGCTGTTTATTAAAGGGCAAATCCACAGATGAAACAATAACAAAACAGTTGCCCCGCCTCTGTTTTGGTAAAAAGCTGAGGGATTGACCTGGAGAAATGTAATCACTCTCAGATTAATAGACAGAGCTATGGATGCAAGGACTGAACATCCATGTCACGCCCTGACCATAGAGAGCCCTTGTTTCTCTATGGTGTAGTAGGTCAGGGCGTGACTAGGAGGTGTTCTAGTTTATTATTTTCTATGTTGGTGTTTTGTATGATTCCCAATGAGAGGCAGCTGGTAATCATTGTCTCTAATTGGGGATCATATTGAAGTAGCTATTTTTCCCACCTGTGTTTGTGGGATATTGTTTTGTGTTTGTGCACCACGTAGTCACGTTTAGTTGTTTGTTTATTGTCTTTGTTTTGCTTAAGTTTCACTTGGAAATAAAGATGTGGAACTCTACGTACACTGCACCTTGGTCCCGTTCTTATGACATCCGTGACAATCCATGATATCAAAATGATTGTTTTAACCATGTTATGAGGCTATACAGTGTTTGTTTACATCTACAATGTTTCCAAACATTGGCGAAAAACAAGCTTATATTTTGGGTTCTCATGGAGTGTGACTGTTGAACTAAGCTCATGAGGCAATTATAAGTTATATTCTTCAAGAATCCAGAATATGTGTTATTTCATTATTTTGATGTCTTCAGAACTATATACAGTACCAGTCAAAAGTTTGGACACACCTAATCATTCAAGGGTCTTTCTTTATTTTTACTATTTTCTACATTGTAGAATAATAGTGACGACATCAAAACTATGAAATAAAACATATGGAATCATGTAGTAACCAAAAAATGAGTTAAACAAATCAGAATAGATTTTAGATTTTAGATTCTTCAAAGTAGCCACTCTTTACTTTGATGACAGCTTTGCACATTCTTGCTGTCTACATGGCAACAAATAGGGGGAAATCTCCACTCCCTCCCCAGGACAAGTCAAGAACAAACCAGAGGAAGAATGTCTGCATGTGTCTTGAATCCTCTTGTTTTATACATGGGTATGAGTGTGTCTCTGTGTGAATGCCCAGGTAAAGGTATATGTGATAGTGCTCCCCAATCTTGCCACATTGTATTGAAACGTAATATTTACAACATTAACTGACACGAACATACAGCACACCTATATCATTCTAATTCACATGGATCTGTCCTTTTTATTGTTTTAGCAGAGAACTTAATATGACAACGCTTAATACAACAATGCTCAACTCCCCTAAACAAGACAACCCATTTTTTGCTCAGCATGGTTTATTTCTAATCCTATTGAAATGCTTTCCTCTCTCACATCCTGCCTAAGATGGGTCCCTCACTCCTGAGCAATAAGACTGTAGCTAAAGCTGCACCCAGAAACCACATCCTGCCCATTCATCAGCCACTGGTTGACACTATGTCTATTATACAGAATGATCTACAGTCAGTGTATGCGACAAAGGAAGCTTAGCAACAGCAAGCACAAACAGCAGCAGGTACCACAAGAAAAGCATTTCCAGATGCTGTGAGTGATTACGCACAGACTAAGAGCCTGGTGGACTCTGCTGGTTGGACTAGTAGTGGGATTTACAGAAAGGTGCCAGAAAGGGAAAGCGAAGAGGAATGTGATAAATGACTCTGCTATGATCATGCTCAATGTTAGTCTGATCACTTTCACTAACATCCTGATTACATTTAGCTTGTGTCCAATGTACAGCAATAGCACTAGCAACTGCATGTAAACAAAGAAAAATGCTGTGTTGTTTTATTGACCGAACTGCTGGGTTGCAGGCATTGGGTCACTTAGGTGTGTTGTTTCCTTTAAAAAAGAGCAAGGTTGGGTTGTTGATGTTGTGTTATTGGTGCTGGGTTATTGAGATATGACCCAACGGGTCAGATCAGAGGACTGGAGGCGTCGTTTAGTAGGGGAGTGGCTTTCAGTTAGTTATATTTAGCCACATGTAAATGTCATTCCTGTTCATCTGTTCTGTTGTATAGTTGTCACGTTAAGGTTGAACATTTACATTTTTGTTGTTTCAATGAGGCTTACAGAAGTGAATGAGTTCCCTAAAAGCCTATGCAAATCCTTTACTGGTATAGATATCACCTTTTGTATTAAGTAATAAATAATCTTAATATTCTAGAATGTGCAAAATGCATTTTTTTAAAGGAAAATGTAGTTTGCAGTACTTTACATGATGAATAGTTAGGACAATTACTCTCACAGGTGGCCAATAAGGTCTATCTGAAAGCCACGCCCCTAATAAACCACTCCTCCTGAAAATACCTTAAGGATTATATTAAAAAAGACCCAGCTGCTGGGTCAACCCAGCATGAAGTAAAAAATACCCATCTAATACCAAAGGTTGTCCAATATCGACATATCTATTTATCATTGGCATCTAAATGTTAGCTGTTAAAATCAGATCCAACAATAATATCAAGGGATTAGAAATCCAGGGTTTAAAAACAAAGATGTCATTGTACGCTGATGATTCATGTTTTCTTTTAAATCCACAATTAGAATCCCTCCACAGCCTCATAGAGGATCTAGATACTTTTTCTAACCACTCTGGATTAAAACCAAATTATGATAAGTGTACTACTATATTACGTATTGGATCACTAAAATATACAACTTTTACATTACTGTATAGTTTATCAATAAAATGATCTGACAGGGATGTGGACATACTCTGTATACATATCCCGACAGAAATAAATTATCTCACTCCAATACATTTTAACAGAAAGTTAGCAAAAATAGATAAGATCTTGCTACCATGGAAAGGAAAATACCTGTCTATTTGTCACGCCCTGACCTTAGAGAACCTTTTAAATCTCTATTTGGTTAGGTCAGGGTGTAACTAGGGTGAGCAATCTATGTTTTCAATTTTTTTGTTGCCCGGGAATGGTTCCCAATCAGAGGCAGCTGTCTATCGTTGTCTCTGATTGGGGATCATATTTAGGCAGCCTTTTCCCACCTGTAGTTTGTGGGATCTTGTTTTGGTACTGTGCTGTTTAGCCCTACTAAACTTTACGTTTAGTTTGTATTTGTTGTTTTTTCGGTGTGCATTGAATATAGTAAGATGTACGCCTTCCATGCTGCACCTTGGTCCGATCCTTCCATCAACGAGCGTAACAGAAGATACCACCACCCACGGACCAAGCAGCGTGCCCAGGAGGAGCAGGGATCCTGAGCCTGGGAGGAAAGCCAGGAGTGGAGAACATCCTGGATGTGGGACAAAATCATGGCAGGAGACAGAAGCCTGCCATGGAAGCAGGCGGAGGCAGCGAAGGAGCAACAACGACGACACCAGGGTTTGCGGCCACGACGTAAGAGGGGCAGTCGTAAAATTGGGGGGAACACGGGTTGGTCGGCGGAGTCGAGGTGTGAACCAGAGCCAGTCCACACGGGGTGGTTGGAGGAGCCAAGGTGTGAACCAGAGCCAGTCCACACGGGGTGGTCGGCGGAGCCGAGGGTTGAACCAGAGCCAGTCTGGGAGAGGAAGGTGAACTTGGAGGGGAGTGAAGGGAGTGAATCAGAGACCGTTAAGGAGTTGATGGAGAAATTGGAGGAGAGAGTTATGAGAGAGCTGTTGTGTTGGTGCATGAGGCACGACATTCGCCATAAGGAGCAATTCCTCAGTTTAATGCCACCTGAGTCAGCTCTCCGTACTCGTCCTGAGGAGCGTGCTAGCCATCTGGTGAAGACTGTGCCAGCCCCATGCACCAGGTCTCCAGTACGCCTCCCCAGCCCTGCACGTCCTGTGCCAGCTCTCCGCACTCACTTTGAGGAGCTTGATATCGTTCTGGTACAAGGTGTGCCGGTTCTATGCACCGTGTCTCCAGTGCGCCTCCACAGCCCGGTACGTCCTGTGCCAGCTCCCCGCACCTGCCGTGCGAAGGTTGTCATCTGTCCAGGACACGTTGTGCCAGCTCTACGCTCCAGACCTCCAGTGCACGGTACGGAGCCTCCAGCGACGGTCGGCAGTCTGGAGCCTCCAGAGACGGTCGGCAGTCTGGAGCCTCCAGAGACGGTCGGCAGTCCGGAGCCTCTAGAGACGGTCGGCATTCCGGAGCCTTCAGAGACGGTCGGCAGTCCGGAGCCTCCTGAGACGGTCGGCAGTCCGGAGCCTCCAGAGACGGTCGGCAGTCCGGAGCCTCCGGAGACGGTCGGCCGTCCGGAGCCTCCGGCGACGGTCGGCAGTCCGGAGCCTCCGGAGACGGTCGGCAGTCCGGAGCCTCCAGAGACGGTCGGCAGTCCGGAGCCTCCGGCAACGATCCACGGCCCGGTTCCTCCGGCGACGATCCACGGTCCGGTTCCTCCGGCGACGATCTACGGTCCGGAGTTTCCGGCGACAATCCACGGCCGGTTCCACCGGCGGCGATCCACTGCCCAGTTCCTTCGGCTAAGATCCACGGTCCGGAGCCTCCGGTGACGATCCACGGTCCGGAGCCTCCGGCAATGATCCCTGCACCAGAGGCGCCACCGAGGTTGGCGGATCCACGAGCGGAGCGGGGTTTGCTTATGGTTTTGCCTACACATAGTGTGGCACACCTGTTTTTTAAATTATATGAGCAAAAAAAAAAAATTTTTTTTGATTTGGAATTGCAAGCCAGACAAAATTTAAAGGGCCTATTTAAATCATTAATATGCATTCGGAGGGCAGAAATGATTAAATATTAAAGCATTAGACCTCTCACTAAAGATAAGATATCAGTCATACAAAAGTTATACTTAAATCCGAACTGGTTCTCTAGAAAATTTGTACCAATGTCTCATCCCATGTTCAAGAATGGCCTTTTTCCTTTATTCAGATTACAACTGCTCACTTTCGGTTGTTTTGAAAACGAAATCATCTCCAAAATATTGTTATTTTTTAAACAAGCCATAGAAAGTTGTTTGCAATTTCAGTTTAATCCACCAGAAAATACAGAACAAATAATAAAACAAATATACTAATTGTATTATTTATATACTAATTGATAAAAAATATAACAATATTGTTTCGATAACATAAAAAAAAAAAGGTATAATCTTTGTAATTGATAAATAGGACTGGTGGTGTTATGTCACACTTGCAGCTAACTCAAACATATGGAAATGTCTGCTCTACCCAAAATTACAAACAACTAATTGCAGTATTACTGCAAAAATGGAAGAGCTAAGTGGAAGGGGGAGAAGTAAGGAACTTGTCTGTCGGCCCTGCATTAAAGACCAAAATTGGTTAAAGAAAATTGTGCTAAATAAAAATATATACCAGTTAAATTTAAGGACCAAAAAAGTTGACAGCTATTCCATATAGATTGCAAAATAGTTGGGAAGATATTTTCCATGGCACATGTTTTAGGAATTGACTTGCAAAATGACGCCGCATTTAAAACATTGAATTTTTCAATTAAAATTATTATACAAAATTCCTGCAACCAATAGAATGTTATATATACATGAGGAACACAATCTTCCCAGCTCTGCAGATTCTGCTGTGAGGAGGCAGAGTCATTAGATAATTTATTTTGGTACTGTCCATATGTAGCTTGTCTTTGGTCACAGGTCCTGGAATGGCTGAAGAATTGCAACATTTACCTGCCACTAACACTGCAGATAGCAATACATTCATTTGAAAAGTCATAGTCAATCGATCAATAATTTAATCATTATTTTTGCAAAAATGTTTATCTTTAATTGACAATCTGTAGAAAGTATGAGAATCCAACCAACTCAAATGAACCCAGCATGTGTTCTGTCCAATACTCTCCAAGTGCTGGATTACCAAAGAACCCAATTGGGTGGTTTTTGACTGTATACAGGCCCTGCATTATCTATTTTAACACAAGTCTGTTTAATTTAATAGCAGTCATGCCAACTATTAATATTACCCTCTCAGTCTTAGAGTACAGGATTAGTTCTCTTATGGTTCCTTTTGAGCTTTGCTCCTGCCCCCAAATGTAACCTGTGGGAGTCGGTTCATTGCTGCCCTGGGCACAGCTTTAGGTGGTTCAGACAGGGGGCTCTGTGATAAGCTCTCTGCTTCCAATCACAGTTGAGGCGAATATAATCAAAGCATCTTAGGTGGGATTTGAGCTGTTTCTTTGTTTATGCTCTATTGCTCGATTTCAGAGGCAGGATTGTTTCTGGTTGTTGCGGATGAGGTTTTCCTGACGGTATCTCTGTGCTGATCAGAGGGAGATGATTAGAAGCCCTGGCCTGGGATACAGAGTTGGCACAGTAATTCGTCTAAGTGAGAAGGATACACACTTAGACGAATTAACCCAACAATCACCTTCTTCTCATTGTTGGGGAATGGTGGTTTGAAACGATCACCTCAGACACTACAGTCTGTCAGAACCTGTGGATTCATCTTCATCGAGATGCTTTAATGTCATTTCAGAGGGGCTGTTTGACAGAGACACAACAGGCATAATAAACATGTTAACCCACATTAAGTCTTATTTGCATGTGATTTATTGTGCACAGTGGGTATACACACAGTGTGTGAACGTGTTTATAATACAACAGTTTCATGTTAAGTGGGAGTACGTGTGTATGTGTTTGTGTTCAACACTGGAGGAGATGGCCCTACACCCACCCACCCACGCAGCCAGACACACACACACATACACACACACACACACACACACACACACACACACACACACACACACACGCACGCACACATACAGACACACAAACACATTTTAATCCGCTTTTGATTCAGGTCTTAATCTTAATCTCTATACTGTGATGTCCCGCCTCCCACCCAGTTTAGTAGTATACAGTACACCAGGCTACGATTGGCCAGTTAAGATTAACAAGACATTTGGCTGGCTGAGGCTTGACATCTCTGCGTTAAAGGTTGGGCTACATGATGATGGGGGCAATCAGAACAGGGAGCATTGCTAGTGTGCATGCGTACTGGTTCAGATGTCTTCGTTATAGGCCCATTAGTTTAATTGCAATAAGCATTGAATACTCAAATACAGTACATACACAGTATCTCAGCCCTGCAGTCCACACATAGCTGTCTATAGGCAGTAAGAGGCAACCAGGCCAGTGAAAACACCACATGGGTCGTGTTACAGTGGGGCAAAAAAGTATTTAGTCAGCCACCAATTGTGCGAGTTCTCCCACTGAAAAAGATGAGAGAGGTACACTTCAACTATGACAGACAAAATGAGAGAAAAAAAATCCAGAATTCACAGTGTAGGATTTTTAATCAATTTATTTGCAAATTATGGTGGAAAATAAGTATTTGGTCACCTACAAACAAGCAAGATTTATGGCTCTTACAGACCTGTAACTTCTTGGCTCCTCTGTCCTCCACTCGTTACCTTTATTAATGGCACCTGTTTGAACTTGTTATCAGTATAAAAGACACCTGTCCACAACCTCAAACAGTCACACTCCAAACTCCACTATGGCCAAGACCAAAGAGCTGTCAAAGGACACCAGAAACAAAATTGTAGACCTGCACCAGGCTGCAATAGGTAAGCAGCTTGGTTTGAAGAAATCAACTGTGGGAGCAATTATTAGGAAATGTAAGACATACAAGACCACTGATAATCTCCCTCGATCTGGGGCTCCACGCAAGATCTCACCCCGTGGGGTCAAAATGATCACAAGAACGGTGAGCAAAAATCCCAGAACCACACGGGGGGGGGACCTAGTGAATGACCTGCAGAGAGCTGGGACCAAAGTAACAAAGCCTACCATCAGTAACACACTACGCCGCCAGGGACTCAAATCATGCAGTGCCAGACGTGTTCCCTGCTTAAGCCAGTACATGTCCAGGCCCGTCTGAAGTTTGCTAGAGAGCATTTGGATGATCCAGAAGAAGATTGGGAGAATGTCATATGGTCAGATGAAACCAAAATATAACTTTTTGGTAAAAACTCAACTCCTCGTGTTTAGAGGACAAAGAATGCTGAGTTGCATCCAAAGAACACCATACCTACTGTGAAGCATGGGGGAGGAAACATCATGATTTGGGGCTGTTTTTCTGCAAAGGGACCAGGACGACTGATCCTTGTAAAGGAAAAATGAATGGGGCCATGTATCGTGAGATTTTGAGTGAAAACCTCCTTCCATCAGCAAGGGTATTGAAGATGAAACGTGGCTGGGTCTTTCAGCATGACAATGATCCCAAACACACCGCCCGGGCAATGAAGGAGTGGCTTCGTAAGAAGCATTTCAAGGTCCTGGAGTGGCCTAGCCAGTCTCCAGATCTCAACCCATAGAAAATCTTTGGAGGGAGTTGAAAGTCTGTGTTGCCCAGCAACAGCCCCAAATCATCACTCCTCTAGAGGAGATCTGCATGGAGGAATGGGCCAAAATACCAGCAACAGTGTGTGAAAATCTTGTGAAGACTTACAGAAAACGTTTGACCTCTGTCATTGCCAACAAAGGGTATATAACAAAGTATTGAGATAAACTTTTGTTATTGACCAAATACTTATTTTCCACCATAATTTGCAAAGAAATTCATTAAAAATCCTACAATGTGATTTTCTGGAGAAAAAAATTCTCATTTTGTCTGTCATAGTTGAAGTGTACCTATGATGAAAATTACAGGCCTCTCTCATCTTTTAGGTGGGAGAACTTGCACAATTGGTGGCTGACTAAATTCTTTTTTGCCCCACTGTATATTGTATGGCTCCATTTGACCAGCAGACGATGTCCTACTACTGGCTGTTTGACAGATAATTCATCACATCAACAGAAATATCTATTGTTATGACAGTTGGAACTATGGTATCATAGTCAGTGTGCTGAAATATCCAAAGACTGACACACATTAAAGACCAAATGATGAATGCTCTGTCTCTTGGCAAAAGAGGGATACTTTATCAAAATGTAGGCCCCTACACATGAATAAAATATTATTTTGTTCTTGTTTTGTATACAAAGAATACAAAACACATTTGTAAATCACTGCTGTAGATATTGCCAACGTGATATTTTATGTGTATGTGTTTGCTTTTAAGTCTCCTAGGCTTCCCTAGGCATGCACATACAAATATCACACACACACACACACACAGTGCACATGGTGTGTTTAATGTGACCAGCACAGTCACTCTCCGCATATGTGACATGCTCCTCTGGGAGGACAGGAAAGCATCTGCCCCCCTCTGTGTGTGTATGTGTGTGTGTGTGTGTGTGTGTGTGTGTGTGTGTGTGTGTGTGTGTGTGTGTGTGTGTGTGTGTGTGTGTGTGTGTGTGTGTGTGTGTGTGTGTGTGTGTGAGAGAGAGAGAGAGAGAGAGAGAGAGAGAGAGAGACATGGAAATATGTGTCCAATTTAGGAGAGACTGTGTGAGAACCACATTTTCATTTTGTCATTATATGAATGGGAGTCAGGTGTGTGTGTCGTTGTCATTGAAGAACGAACAATAACAGACCGTTCTCAAGGCTCAGAGAGTACAGAGTTAACACACAGTGCTTTGAGATGTGATGTGTACAATATTTGGAATATACTGGCTATATATTGGATATAAACTGGATATATATTGGATATAACGATCAAGGATATATTAGTTCAGGTCCAGGTCTTCATCACTGTGTCAAAGAGAGATTCTCATTCAACTCTGTAGGCACATCATATTTCTATGGAATAACACACAACACAACTAAGACCTCGAACAAATAAATTATTGGACAACAATTTGAGTTGAAAGCTTTAAGCAGCCCTATTTAGAGAGTTTAAAGAAGGCTAACAGCCTCCAATTTATATAAGCAGTACAAAATGTACAAAATGTCAACATGCGTGACCACCTGCCTTTCATTCAGCATGAGCTAATTCTAATTCAAATCTGTATTTCCTTTCAGGCCTTTTAATATGACTTCTGACCCAGTTCTGTTTCTGAATGTAAAATTGTGCCAGTGTCAGTGTGTGTATGACTGTGTGTGTTTGTCTGTCTGTGTGTCTGTGACTGTGTAGAAGAATAAGCTCCAGACTTTGTCTTATCTACTAATTCCTTCATTAAGCCCTTATCACTGGGTTTTAATGCTAATTAAGATGCTCTTTAATGTGATGGCAGGACGGCTAAGAGCCTCTGAGCCTGACGTGCATTTCACTCTGCATGCGGAGAGTGTCGAGAGGAGGAGCACCCAGCCCACGCACAGACAGAACCACTCTCTCCCTCAATCCAACCAATCCAAATGCTCTGGCCTCTTGGCGTAAGCTGGCCTTAAGTCGTAATTCATGTCTTATAACACCAATAAGCCTTTCATTGGTCATAACAAAATATATCATTCTGAGGATGGAGAGCACACTGTCGGCAGCATCACAGTACGGCAACTCCACCGCCACGGACCGCAAGGCACTTCAGAGGGTGATACGTGCTGCCTAACACACTATTGGGTGTACACTGCTTGCCCTACAGGACACCTACATCACCAGGTGTCGCAGGAAGGCCAAGAACATCATCAGGGTCCCTAGCTGCCCAAGCCATGCCCCGTTCTCCCTGCTTCAATCACTCAGAAGCTGGCAGTACAGGACCATCATGGCAAAAACTGAAAGGCTGGCCAATAGTTTCCACCCTCAGACCATCAGGCTGCTGAATAGCCACCACTAGTCAACTATCTGCACCCCCCCCCCCGTCCTGGTACTCTGCTACCTGCTCCACCCCAACGACAATCATCACTGTTGCAGTTGTTAATATGTATATTATTATTACTATTATAAAATGGTCATGTTGCTTCCCCTATGGTCATTTCCCCCCATCTCAGTCTTTACTCTGCCTCCACCACAATGGACATTTCTTTATTAATCACTGCTACAGTTATGATGTATATAGTGCTATTTATATTTCTTAAGTATTTTATTACCATTTTCGTCATTTTATTTCACTAGTCCTTCATGTTAGAGCTCGTAAACTACGATGTTCACTGTAACCTACAATCACACATGCAACCCTGTACAGTGCATTCAGAAAGTATTCAGACACCTTTTTTCTTCTCATCAGTCTACACACAATACCCCATAATGACATCACAATAACCCATAATGACATCACAATACCCCATAATGACATCACAATACCCCATAATGACATCACAATACCCCATAATGACAAAACGAAAACAGGTTTTTAGAAAGTTTAGAAAATGTATTACAAATTAAATAAACTGAAATAGTCATAGCAGATGATATTCTCATTTTTGGTGATTTTAATTTTCACATGGAAAAGTCCACAGACCCACTCCAAAAGGCTTTCGGAGCCATCATCAACTCAGTGGGTTTTGTCTCCGGACCTACTCACTGTCACAGTCATACTCTGGACCTAGTTTTGTCCCATTGAATAAATGTTATGGATCTTAATGTTTTTCCTCATAATCCTGGACTATCACACCACCATTTTATTACGTTTGCAATCGCAACAAATAATCTGCTCAGACCCCAACCAAGGAGCATCAAAAGTCATGCAATAAATTCTCAGACAACCCAAAGATTCCTTGATGCCCTTCCAGACTCCCTCTGCCTACCCAAGGACATCAGAGGACAAAAATCAGTTAACCACCTAACTGAGGAACTCAATTTAACCTTGTGCAATACCCTAGATGCAGTTGCACCCCTAAAAACTACAAAAATGTGTCATAAGAAACTAGCTCCCTGGTATACAGAAAATTCCCGAGCTCTGAAGCAAGCTTCCAGAAAATTGGAACGGAAATGGCGCCACACCAAACTGGAAGTCTTCCGACTAGCTTGGAAAGACAGTACCGTGCAGTATCGAAGAGCCCTCACTGCTGCTCGATCATCCTATTTTTCCAACTTAATTGAGGAAAATAAGAACACTCCGAAATGTATTTTTGATACTGTTGCAAAGCTAACTAAAAAGCAGCATTCCCCAAGAGAGGATGACTTTCACTTCAGCAGTGATAAATTCATGAACTTCTTTGAGGAAACGTTCATGATCATTAGAAAGCAAATTACGGACTCCTCTTTAAATCTGCGTATTCCTCCAAAGCTCAGTTGTCCCGAGTCTGCACAACTCTGCCAGGACCTAGGATCAAGAGAGACAGTCAAGTGTTTTAGTACTAATCTCTTGACACAATGATGAAAATAATCATGGCCTCTAAACCTTCAAGCTGCATACTGGACCCTATTCCAACTAAACTACTGAAAGAGCTGCTTCCTGTGCTTGGCCCTCCTATGTTGAACATAATAAATGGCTCTCTATCCACCGGATGTGAACCAAACTGACTAAAAGTGGCAGTAATAAAGCCTCTCTTGAAAAAGCCAAACCTTGACCCAGAAAATATTTAAAAACTATCGGCCTATATTGAATCTTCCACTCCTCTCAATTTTAGAAAAAGATTTATCTATGATGGGGTTTTAGACCCCATCATAGCACTGAGACTGCACTTGTGAATGACCTTTTAATGGCGTCAGACCGAGGCTCTGCATCTGTCCTCGTGCTCTTAGACCTTAGTGCTGCTTTTGATACCATCGATCACCACATTCTTTTGGAGAGATTGGAAACACAAATTGGTCTACACGGACAAGTTCTGGCCTGGTTTAGATCTTATCTGTCGGAAAGATATCAGTTTGTCTCTGTGAATGGTTAGTCCTCTGACAAATAAACTGTACATTTCTGGGGTTTTCCTCAAGTTTCCGTTTTAGGACCACTATTGTTTTCACTATATATTTTACCTCTTGGGGAAGTCATTCGACAACATATTGTTAACTTTCACTGCTATGCGGATGACACACAGCTGTACATTTCAATGAAACATGGTGAAGCCCCAAAATTGCCCTTGCTAGAAGCCTGTGTTTCAGACATAAGGAAGTGGATGGCTGCAAACTTTCAACAAAGAGATCTTCTGTTGAATCTGACAATTAATCTTGATGGTTGTGCAGTCATCTCAAATAAAACTGTGAAGGACCTCGGCGTTACTCTGGACCCTGATCTCTCTTTTGACGAACATATCAAGACTGTTTCAAGGACAGCTTTTTTTCCATCTACGTAACAGTTGCAAAAATCTGAAACTTTCTGTCCAAAAATGATGCAGAAAAATTAATCCATGCTTTTGTTACTTCTAGGTTAGACTACTGCAATGCTCTACTTTCCGGCTACCTGGATAAAGCACTAAATAAACTTCCATGCCATGAAGAGCACTGTGTCAGTTATAATTAGCCCTCATTGGTAAGCATTTTTCTACGGCTGGCCATGCTTTCCACCTGGATACCCCTACCCCGGTCAACTGCACTGTCCTCCCCACAGCACCTCGCCCAAGCCTTCCCCATTTCTCCTTCTCCCAAATCCAGTCAGCTGATGTTCTGAAAGAGCTGCGAAATCTGGACCCCTACAAATCAGCCGGGCGAGAGAATCTGGACCCTCTCTTTCTAAAATGATCTGCCAAAATTGTTGCAACCCCTATTACTAGCCTGTTCAACCTCTCGTTCGTATCATCTGAGATCCCCAAAGAGTGGAAAGCTGCCGCGGTAATCCCCCTCTTCAAAGGGGGGGGGGGGGGGAATAGACCTATATCTATCCTACCCTGCCTTTCTAAGGTCTTCGAAAGCCAAGTCAACAAACAGATTACCGACCATTTCGAATCCCACCGCACCTTCTCCACTATGCAATCTGGTTTCTGAGCTGGTCATGGGTGCACCTCAGCCACGCTCAAGGTCCTAATCGATATCTTAACCGCCATCGATAAGAAACAATACTGTGTAGCCGTATTCATTGACCTGGCCAAGGCTTTCGACTCTGTCAATCACCACATCCTCATCGGCAGACTCAATAGCCTTGGTTTCTCAAATGGTTGCCTCGCCTGGTTCAACAACTACTTCTCTGATAGAGTTCAGTGTGTCAAATCGGAGGGCCTGTTGTCCGGGCCTCTGGCAATCTATGGGGGTGCCGCAGGGTTCAATTCTTGGGCCAACTCTCTTCTCTGTATACATCAATGATGTCGCTCTTGCTGCTGGTGAGTCTCTGATCCACCTCTACGCAGACGACACCATTCTGTATATTTCTGGCCATTCTTTGGACACTGTGTTAACAACCCTCCAGACGAGCTTCAATGCCATACAACTCTCCTTCCGTGGCCTCCAACTGCTCTTAAATACAAGTAAAACTAATTCATGCTCTTCAACCGATCACTGCCTGCACCTGCCCGCCCATCCAGCATCACTACTCTGGACAGTTCTGACTTAGAATATGTGGAGAACTACAAATACCTAGGTGTCTGGTTAGACTGTAAACTCTCCTTCCAGACTCACATCAAACATCTCCAAACCAAAGTTAAATCTAGAATTGGCCTCCTATTTCGCAACAAAGCATCCTTCCCTCATGCTGCCAAACATGCCCTCATAAAACTGACCATCCTACTGATCCTCGACTTCGGTAATGTCATCTATAAAATAGCCAATACTATACTAAATAAATTGGATGCAGTCTATTGCCATCCGTTTTGTCATCAAAGCCCCATATACTACCCAGCACTGCGACCTGTACACTCTCGTTGGCTGGCCCTCGCTTCATACTCGTCGCCAAACCCATTGGCTCCAGGTCATCGACAAGACCCTGCTAGTTAAAGTCCCCCCTTATCTCAGCTCGCTGGTCACCATAGCAGGACCCACCTGTAGCACGCGCTCCAGCAGGTATATCTCTCTGGTCGCCCCCAAAACCAATTCTTCCTTTGGCCGCCTCTCCTTCCAGTTCTCTGCTGCCAATGACTGGAACGAACTACAAAAATCTATGAAACTGGAAACACTTATCCCCCTCACTAGCTTTAAGCACCAGCTGTTAGAGCAGCTCACAGATTACTGCACCTGTACATAGCACATCTATAATTTAGCCCAAACTACTACCTCTTTCCCTACTGTATTTATTTATTTTGCTCCTTTGCACCCCATTATTTTTATTTCTACTTTGTACTTTCTTCCACTGCAAATCTACCATTCAAGTGTATTACTTGCTATATTGTATTTACTTCGCCACCACAGACTTTTTTTTGCCTTTACCTCCCTTATCTCACCTCATTTGCTCACATCGTTTATTGACTTATTTTACTACTGTATTACTGACTGCATGTTTGTTTTACTCCATGTGTAACTCTGTGTTGCTGTATGTGTCGAACTGCATTGCTTTATCTTAGCCAGGTCACAATTGTAAATGAGAACTTGTTCACAACTAGCCTACCTGGTTAAATAAAGGTGAAATAATAAATAAATAAAAATAGATGTACAATATCTAGACTGAGGAGTATCCAGACTGAGGAGGTGGCTCATCGGTGACAGGGAAGTGAGTAACCGCCGGCAAAGGAAAGGATGGTGTGATTAGCCACAAGGCTCTGTTTGTGTTTAGCAGCCGGTTGCTAACACAGAGATATGTCAGCAGACAGAGAGAGACAGATGGAGAAGAGGGGATGATGGGTAGTTTATGAAGGGGAGATGAGGGAGTTATTCATGAATAAATAGTCCTGAGGAGAAAATAGGCAGTTATGCATTAGGACTAGAGATGTTTTAGATGTCCCTCTATACCTGTACTGTTGCTGTCCTCCCTTCTCTATCTCTCTATACCTGTACTGTTGCTGTCCTCCCCTCTCTATCCCTCTATACCTGTACTGTTGCTGTCCTCCCTTCTCTATCTCTCTATACCTGTACTGTTGCTGTCCTCC